>NC_060121.1:882547862-882853070 GCF_021461395.2 Schistocerca americana
CGCGGGATTGAACCGTCGTCCTCCCGAATGCGAGTCCAGTGTTTAACCACTACGCCACCTCGCTCGGTGAATCCTAAGGAAATGCAATCCGAAAACAAAGGAAGTAGGTTACAGTACGCTTGTTCGCCCACTGCTTGAATACTGCTCAGCAGTGTGGGATCCGTACCAGATAGGGTTGATAGAAGATATAGAGAAGATCCAACGGAGAGCAGCGCGCTTCGTTACAGGATCATTTAGTAATCGCGAAAGCGTTACGGAGATGATAGATAAACTCCAGTGGAAGAGTCTGCAGGAGAGACGCTCGGTATGGGCTTTTGTTAAAGTTTCGAGAACATACCTTCACCGAAGAGTCAAGCAGTATATTGCTCCCTCCCACGTATATCTCGCGAAGAGACCATGAGGATAAAAGCAGAGAGATTAGAGCCCACACAGAGGCATACCGACAATCCTTCTTTCCACGAACAATACGACATTGGAATAGAAGGGAGAACCGATAGAGGTACTCAAGGTACCCTCCGCCACACACCGTCAGGTGGCTTGCGGAGTATGGATGTAGATGTAGATGTAAGGCATTTAGTTGAATTTACGGCCTTTAGATTTGACTGATTTATCGTGTAACCGAAGTGTTAAAAGACAGGGAATTAGGAAGTGTTTGTCCACTGTAAACAGTGGTAATTTCGCTTCTGGTTTCCATCCTTAAGAATCTACGTTTATATCTATAATTCGCAAGCCACTTTGCGGTGTGTGGCGGAGGGTAATTTCTGTACCACTGTAACTTCTTTGCCTGTTCCAGTCGCGAACGGTTCGCGGGAAGAAAGATTCCCGATAAGTCCTACTGTGCGTCCGAAACTCTCTAGTTTTATCAAAAAAATTGGTTCAAATGGCTCTGAGCACTATGGGACTTAACATCTGAGGTCATCAGTCCCCTAGAACTTAGAACTACTTAAACCTAACCAACCTAAGGACATCACACACATCCATGCCCGAGGCAGGATTCGAACCTGCGACCGTAGCGGTCGCGCGGTTCCAGACTGTAGCGCCTATAATCGCTCGGCCACTCCGGCCGGCTCTAGTTTTATGTTCGCGAGGGATACGCAGGCGGAAATAAGTTTATTGGTTGTCTCTTCTAGGCACGTACAATCTCGAAACTTTAACAATAATCCGCTCGGTGATGCACAACGTCTCTCTCATACCGTCTGCCACTGGAGTTGGTTGATTATCTCTGACGCTTTCGCGCTTACTAAATGAACCTGTAACGAAACGGGCTGCTCTTCTTTGGATATTCCCTATTTCCTGTGTCAGTGAAATCTGGTACGGATCCCATACTGACGAGTAATATTTAAATAATGGTCAAAAGAGGGTTTTGTTATATATTTCCTTTGTTGGCGGAGTTCATTTAATCAGGGTTCTTCCACTGAATATCAGTCTGGCATTGCGTTACTCGTGATTAATTTTATGGGGTCATTCCACTTCAAATCGCTCCTCACGCACACAAATATTTTACGGAAGCAGCTGCTTTCAGTCATTGCTGTGCAATTTTGTAATCGTACAGTAAGGGCTCTTTCTGTCTACGTGTTCGCAGTATGTTACATTTGTTTATGTTGGCGGTCAATTACCACTTCCTGCGCCAGCCGTCGATCGTCTGCAGGTCTTTCCGCATTTTGCTGAAATTTTCTAGAGACACTATTTCTGGGTGCACAACGGTATCATCCACGAAAAGCATCATGGAACCTTCGACCTTATCTACCAGGTGATATATACTATGTGATCAAAAGTATCCGGACACCTGGTTGAAAATGACTTGCAAGTTCGTGGCGACCTCCATCGGTAATGCTGGAATTCAATATGGTGTTGGCCCACCCTTCGCCTTGATGACAGCAGCTACTCTCGCAGGCATGAGTTCAATCAGGTGCTGGAAGGTTTCGTGGGGAATGGCAGCCCATTCTTCACGGAGTGTTGCACTGAGGAGAGGTATCGATGGCGGTCGGTGAGGCCTGGCGCGAAGACGGCGTTGCAAAACATCCCAAAGGTGTTCTATAGGATTCACGTCAGGACTCTGTGCAGACCAGTCCATTACAAGAATGTTATTGTCATATAACCACTCCGCCACAGGCCGTGCATTGTGAACAAGTGTTCGATCGTGTTGAAAGATGCAATCGCCATCACCGAATTGCTCTTCAACAGTGGGAAACAAGTAGGTGCTTAAAACATCTATGTAGGCCTGTGCAGTGATAGTGCCACGCAAAACAACAAGTGGTGCAAGCCCTCTCCATGAAAAACACGACCACACCATAGCACCACCGCCTCCGAATTTTACTGTTGGCACTACACACGTTGGCAGATGATGTTCACCGGGCATTCGCCATACCCACACCCTGCCATCGGATAGCAGCATTGTGTACCGTCATTCGCCACTCCACACAACATTTTGCCACTGCTCAGTCGTCCAATGTTTACGCTCCTTATACCAAGCGAGGCGTCGTTTGGCATTTACCGGTGTGATGTGTGGCTTATGAGCAGCCGCTGGACCATGAAATCCAATTTTTCTCACCTCCCGCCTAAATGTCATAGTACTTGCAGTGGATCGTGATGCAGTTTGAAATTCCTGTTTGATGGTCTGGATAGATGCTGCTTATTACAAATTACGACCCTCTTCATCTGTCGGCGGTCTCTGTCAGTCAACAAACGAGGTAGGCCTATACGCTGTACGTGTCCCTTTACGTTTCCACTTCACTGAAACATCCGAAACCGTGGACTTACGGATGTTTAGGAGTGTGGAAATCTCGCGTACAGTCGTATGACACAAGTGACATCCAATTACCTGACACCGTTCCAAGTCCGTGAATTCCGCAAAACGCCTCATTCTGCTCTCTCAAGATGTCTAATGGCCACTGAGGTCGCTGATATGGAGTACCTGGCAGTAGGTGGCAGCACAGTGCATCTACTATAAAAAACGTATGTTTTTGGTGGTGTCCGGATACGTTTGACCACATAGTGTATATGGGCTCCTACATCTGAAGACTTCTCTCCGGTCAGCCATGTTTGCTAGGAACTCTTCAGTCCCAACACGCATCTGGTCTGGTCATTCCGTATGCTCATATTTCGTTCATTAGATGGCAGTGCAGAACTGTGTCGAATGTCTTCCGTAAGTCAAGGTACACGGCCTCTACCTGGGCACCTATAGCTACTGATTTCTTCGTCTCGCGGAGGAACAGAAAGAGCTGTGTTTCTCATGATCCTTGTTTTCGGAACCCGCGATGGTTCCTACAGAGGGCATTTTCGACCTCCAGAATATAAAACATGTTCCAAAATTCTACAACTGAGCGAAGTCAGAGATACAGACCTATAGTTCTGTGCGTCTGTTCGACGACCCTTCTTGAAAACAGGAATGACGATCTTTTCTCCAATCATAAGGAACAGTTCACTCCTCAAAAACATCTACAGTACACTGTTGCTAGAAGAGGGAAAAGTACTTTCGCATATTCCATGCTCAATCGTATTCGTCTCCTGTACGTTCAGTGGTCTTCCCTCTGTCGGGAGATTTCAGCCATGGTCACTATTTCCACATCCGTCATTATGTCATTCGTGCGACGATTTAAAGGAGCCAATACAGGTCTGGAAAAGGCATTCAGTATTTCGGCCTTTTCTCTATCATTCTCCGTTTCGATTCCACTATGGTCACGGCATGGGCTTCGATCCGTTTACTGACTTAACATAACACGAGAATTTCTTAGGACATTCTGTTATGTTGTTGAATGTTGTATGTTGTATGTTAACCGGGGGCCTAGAAACGACGGAGAGGCTCCGTCCCCGGCACAGCCGCAGTGGTCCACAACTCCACGACGACTACCGCAGTCCACTTCACCCCTCCGCCGCCCCACACCGAACCTAGGGTTATTAGGACATTCTGTTAAGTCGGTAGACAGAATTACACTTTCGTATTAGCTGAACGCTTCACACATGGATCTCCTTGCCGTAATTTTGGTTTCGGTCAGTTTTCGTTTGTCTGTGAAGCTTTGACGACGGTTATATTTGCAGCCAAACTATCTGCTTTCGTAGCAGCTCTCTAACACGGTTGCCGGACCATGGCGGGTCTTCATAACTAACAATTTTTCTCGGTACATACCTGTCTGAAGCATATTGTACGATGCACTTGAACTCTGTCCATTGATGCTCAACATTGTCAACACTGGAGATGAAGTTTTCGTCGTGACCAGTCAGGTAATCTGAAATCTGTCTTGTCGTTATTGCTAAACAGATCTTGCTGCCTTTCTTTCGTTTTACATTTTCCTCGACCACGGTTGTTTAGAGTAAATAAAAGAGGGCGCAGTGTTATTGAGCTTGCTTTACTGCCGCTTCGGTGTAGCGTCCGTTGTATCTGTTGGTTTGATCCAACTAAATCCTGTTGAAGCGTGCGAAACACCGGCGCTGGAATGCATCTACGCAGATAACCAATCCACTCACACAGCACCAAATCGGAACACTGTTTCGTTTTTATTACGACAAAATACTCACCTCATGACATGATTCATCTGCATCCACATCTACATCTACGAGGGTCAGTCAAAAAGTAATGCCTCCTAATTTTTTTTCTACGTTTAATTGTCAGGAAATTTAAATGCAATTACATAGGTTGAAAACCACAACATTGAGGATCATTTTGTCATTTTTCAATGTAATCTCCGCCCATCACTACAGTTTTGGTCCATCTTTGAACAAGGGCATGTATCCCAGCACGGTAAAAATCACAGCTCTGCTTCCTAAGCCATTGACGCACGGATGTTTTGACGGCCTCCTCATCTTCAAAATGAATCCCACGATGAGCTTCTTTTAGTGGCCCGAACAGATGGAAGTCTGATGGTGCCAGGTCAGGGCTGTATGGGGGATGAGGCAAAACTTCCCATCCAATTTTGACAATCTCGTCAGAGGTGTGACGACTGGTGTGTGGTCTTGCATTGTCATGCAAAAGAAGAACATCTGCCATTGATTTTGTTGGGCGAACTCGCTGAAGACGTGCTTTAAGTTTGTTGAGGGTTGTGACGTATTGAACAGAATTTATTGTGCATCCCTGCTCCAAAAAATTAACCAGAATCACACCCTCTGTATCCCAGAAAACTGTTGCCATAACTTTCCCTGCCGATCGCACAGTTTTGAATTTTTTCTTCCTCGGCGAGCTTGTGTGACGCCACTCCATTGACTGCCTCTTTGATTCGGGTTCAAAAAAATGCACCCATGTTTCGTCCCCGGTCACAATTTTTTTCAGAAACTCATCTCCCTCCAAACGGAAGCGCTGCAAGTGTTGGGAGGCTATTGTTTTCCTTGCCTCTTTATTCTGATCGGTTAACATTCTTGGAACCCACCGTGCACAAACTTTTGAGTACCCTAATTGTTTAATAATCGTGATCACACTGCCTTTACTAAGAGAAATAATGCGACACACTTCATCTGCAGTCACCCGACGGTCACCACGAATGATGTCATCAACTTGCTGAATGTTGTGTGGAGTCACTGCACTCACCGGCCTGCCGCTCCGCTTTTCGTCAGTCAACGGTGTTTGCCCTTCAGCTTCCTTACAACGACGAACCCATCGTCTAACAGTGCTGACATCCACTGTCACAACACCATACACCTTCTTCAGTCTTTCATGAATGCGTATGGGCGTTTCACCTTCTGCATTCAAGAATTCAATCACACAACGCTGTCTCAAACGAACATCGATGTCGGCCATCTTACAAACTTCTGCTGTGCTGCCACCTGTTGACACAGAAAGTTACTACTGCAGTGGATTGCAGAAGAAGGTTTGAGGAATGGCGCCAAATTCAAATTTTTCACTTAACTTAATTTCTTTAAGTAGAAAAAAAATGGGAGGCATTACTTTTTGACCGACCCTCGTACATCATACTCCGCAAGCCACCTAATGGTGTTTGGTGGAGGGGGACTCTCGGTACCACTATCTGGTCCCTCCATCCCTGTTCCACTCGTCAATAGTGCGTGGGAACAATGATTGTTGGTAAGCCTCTGTATTGGCACTAATTTCTCGAATTTTCTCCTCGTGGTCAATACGTGAGATGTATGTGGTAGGGCAAGGGGGGAAGTAATATGTTGTTCGACTCCTCCTGAAAAGTTTTGTCCCTAAATTTCAATATTATATATCTCTGTGATGCACAACGCCTCTCTTGCAACGTCTGCCAGTTAAGTTTGTTTAGCATCTCCGTAACGATTTCTCACCAACTAAACGATCCTGTGACGAAACGCGCCGCTCTTCGTTGTATCTTCTCTATCTCCTCTGCAAGTCCTACCTGATGGGGATCCCACATATATGAACAATACTCAAGAATCGGGCGAACAAGCGCCTTATAAGCCACTTCCTTCGTGGATGAGTTACATTTCCATAAGATTCTTCCGATGAATCTGGGTCTTGCGTCTGCTTTTAACACTATCGGTTTTATATGGTCATTCCACTTAAGGCTGCTCTGGATAGTTACGCCTAGATATTTACGCAGACGCTGTCTCCAGCTGTTTGTCATCAATAGTGTAGCTGCACAGTAATGGATTTCTTTTTCTATGCATGCGCAATATGTTGCATTTATTTACGTTCAGGGTCAACTGCCAGAGACTGCACCATTCATTAAATCTCTGCAGGTCGTTCTGCAAATTCTTACTATCTTCTGGCGTTGCTACTTTGGTATAGACAACTGCATCATCTGCGAATAGCTTTTAAGAGCAGCCGACGGTTTCTACTATATCGTTTGTATATACTGTAAACAGCAACGGTCCTATCATACTTCCCTGTGGTACTCCGGATATTACCTTTACATTTGTCGATTTAGTTCCGTTAAGAGCGACGTGTTGAGTTCTGTCCGCAAGAAAGTCTTGAATCCAATAGCAGGTCTACTCCGATACTCTGTAAACTCGTATTTTTTTTTTATTAAACGGCAATGCGGTGTCAAATGCCTTACTGAAATGAAGGAACACGGCATCAAGCTGAGCGCCGTTGTCCAATGCGCTGTGGATCTCATCGAGGAACAGATCGAACTGAGTTTCGCAGGACCTCTGTTTGCGGAATCCATGTTGATTTTTATAGAGGAGATGTTCATTTTCCTAAAACGTCATAATTCTTGAGCATAAAACATGTTCCATAATTCTACAACAGATTGACGTCAACGAAGGTCTATAATTGCGTGGATCTGTCTTACGGCCTTTCTTACGAATAGCAGATAGCTACACTGCTCTTTAAATGGTTTTTATTTCATAAATTATTCACGATGATCCCATTTCGGCATATTGCCACCGTCAGGTGCTCTGTAAATACGCAATAAAGCCGTGGTCTTAATATAATGATCTGTTAACTATCATCAGAAAAGTTATAATACATCGTTAGGTGTTCGTACCTTACATGTAATATCGTTGCTGCCATTTCCTGTCTTCTTTAGAATTATTAGCTTCTCCTTAGATGTACAATGGAGATGTGTATCTGGTTTTAGTTCGCTTTTACTTATGCAATTTTTCTCTTGACAGCTTGGATCACAGTGGATCAGCGATGTTACATGTTTACATAGTTACCATTATAAATAAATGAATTTGTGGAAATTCAGTTGTTTTTCATTATTTGCATAGGTTTGGTTCTAATTTTGTTAGGTTTCTAAATATATTTTATTTATTTTTTCGTAATAATTTTGTTAATGCCTATGATTTAGGTTGGTGTTATGTCTGTTTTATCGTCTTCAAGTTGTCATCGCTCTTACTGTGGATGTCTTATTTAGCGTCCTGATTTATCACTTCACCCGTTCTCTTGATTTATAATGTGAATAAAGGTTTCTATGTAGTTTTTGTGCTTTAGGTCCGTTTGTTCGTTCAGTAAATTTGTAGTGTTGCTGTACGCACGGGAACATATCTCTATTTCCTCAAGAACGTTCACGAATGCTCCCTTCTAAGTAATACCGAGGATTTCTGGTGCTTAGTTTACAGGTTTTACGTCTTGTTTTTCCGTTTGTAGATGTTGAAAAAATGTGGATGTGCAAGTGACATCACGTCATCACACTCCTCGAGTGTAAACGTAAAAGAATCATTAAAATTACCCTTTGGTTTTCTCCCTTCGCAGTTGCACATTTTTTATTATGATTACTAATTTTGGTGTGTGAACACCATTACATACGCTGACAATAGGCAGCAAATAGTGTAGATATAATTACAACATTTAGCGGTCTAGTTACCTATGCAGCCAGTCCAAAATTGTATATGTGGAGATGGTGACGATAGACCGAAATTAGCAATCACCATTAAATTTTGTGCATCTGAGACGGTGCGAAATAATGAACAATTTTAATATCACATAGCTGATGCGCCTCTCTCGCCGACAAATATGTCGGCAATGGCGTAGCGCCAGAGCATTGCGTGCGTGCGCGCGGCTTGGAGACAGTCGGTCAGCAGTTAACGACGGGACGAGGAGGGAAGAAAGCAGAGCAGGAGAATACAGGAGAATACCACAACTTTTCCACCGATTCGCCCGCCACAGCTGCCAAACTCTCGTATACTCAGCGTTGTCGTGTTTAAACAGCTGTAGCGAGATAATTGTTCCCTGTTTTCTCTAGGAAAGTACTTACATGTAATCCTGAAACAGATAACTCTCAACTTCTGTTGTTACTTTCGTAGCGAAGACTAAACAGCTTACTCGCAATACAACACAGTGTGGCATTCGAAGATGTGTGGACAGTAACTAACTAGTATCTTCCGAGACCTCTAACATCATTCCGTAGCGGACACAATTACAAAATCTGCATCCACCGACTACGGTTCACTGAATTGTTTAGAAGGCGGTATGTTCAACGTCTGTGGTAAACGTTTTTGCTGCATGTGAATGCAACAAGATCCTCTCTCCAGAAAGTGGACACTGGGTAGCCTCTCCGAAACGCTTCGCACCCACTGCCACCCCGTGCAGAATTTATGGTACACTAGTGGCCATTAAAATTGCTACACCACGAATATGACGTGGTACAGACGCGAAATTTAACCGAGAGGAAGAAGATGCTGTGGTATGTAAATGAGTAACTTTCCAAAGCATTCACACAAAGTTGGCACCGGTGGCGACACCTACAACTTGCTGACATGAGGAAAGTTTCAAGCCGATTTCTCATACACAAACAACAGTTGACCGGCGTTGCCTGGTGAAACGTTGTGATGCCTCGTGTAAGGAGGAGAAATGCGTACCATCGCGTTTCCGACTTTGATAAAGGTCGGATTGTAGCCTATCGCGATTGCGGTTTATCGTATCGCGACAATGCTGCTCGCGTTGGTCGAGATCCAATGACTGTTAGCAGAATATGGAATCGGAGGGTTCAGGAGGGTAATACGGAACGCCATGCTGGATCCCAACGGTCTCGTATCACTGGCAGTCGAGATGACAGGCATCTTATCCGCATGGCTGTAACGGATCGTGCAGCCACGTCTCGATCCCTGAGCCAACAGATGGGGACGTTTGCAAGACAACAACCATCTGCACGAACAGTTCGGCGACGTTTGCAGCAGCATGGCCTATCAGCTCGGAGACCATGGCTGCGGTTACCCTTGACGCTGCATCACGGACAGGAGCGCCTGCGATGGTGTACTCAACGACGAACCTGGGTGCACGAATGGCAAAATGTCATTGTTTCGGATGAATCCAGCTTCTGTTTACAGCATCATGATGGTCGCATCCGTGTTTGGCGACATCGTGGTGAACGCACATTGGAAGCATGTATTCGTCATCGCCGTACTCGTGTATCATCCGGCGTGATGGTATGGGGTGCCATTGGTTACGCACCTCGGTCACCTCTTGTTCGCATAGACGGCACTTTGAACAGTGGGCGTTACATTTCAGATGTGTTACGACCCGAGGCTCTACCCTTCATTCGATCCCTGCGAAACCATACATTTCAGCAGAATAATGCACGACCGCATGTTGCAGGTCCTGTACGGGCCTTTCTGGATACAGAAAATGTTCGACTGCTGCCCTGGCCAGCACATTCTCCAGATCTCTCACCAACTGAAAACGTCTGGTCAATGGTGGCCGAGCAACTGGTTCGTCACAATACGCCAGTCACTACTCTTGATGAATTGTGGTATCGTGTTGAAGCTGCATGGGCAGCTGTACCTGTACACGCCATACAAGCTCTGTCTGACTCAATGCCCAGGCGTATCAATGCCGTTTTTACGGCCAGAAGCGGTTGTTCTGGGTACTGCTTTCTCAGGATCTATGCACCCAAACTGCGCGATAATGTAATCATATGTCAGTTCTAGTATAATATATTTGTCCAATGAATACTCGTTTATCATCTGCATTTCTTCTTGGTGTAGCAATTTTAATGGCCAGTAGTGTATTTTTACTGTATCGTACGTTAAAGCTGATTTCCGTTCCCTTTGCGAATGGAGCGTTGGAACAATCATTTATTTATCCTGATCAGATTGGACCCTCTAGGCCTTCTCTTACATCGGAGCAGTTTCTGGCACATAAGTACTTTCTTTACATCAGTTATTTAAGAAATAACGATACTAACTAAAACGTACGAAGTTAACAGCCTTACGAACAGTATTTCTGTTGTTACTGGTGTTGCTGCCAATAATAATAATAATAAGTGATACTTTCTGATAAAGCGAGTTGTGATGGAGGAAAAATTAGGTAGACTGCACCACGTAAGACCACTGGGAAAAAGAGGGGGATCTGGTTGGAAAGAAGAATGCATTGCGGCAACGAGTGCGCACAGGGACAAATTTAAAATTATTGTTGTTTCAGCAAATACGTCATTAACTGTCTTTCGATGCTAGAGATGTTATTGAGTTCACATATGAGGGACAGGCAGGCTGTTGCTCTAATGAGACCAGGTGTTTCTGCCGTGTTGTCCAGAAAGAGTGTTATGGGAGAGGAGACATATGGGGGACAGTATGTGTTGATAAGACAATAAAGAAGACAGAGGCTATGGAAATCTCTGTGGTAGTCTGCACGCAGCCAGGATAGCTGTGCATATGGTCCAAGAGTCGATCAGAGATATGACTAACACAGGCATTCACAACCAGTCCTATGCGCCGTGAGCTGAGAAAGGTCTTGCAGGATAACATCGTTGAACTCAACTGTTGGAAGTATAAGCGTTTGCACAAGTTCCTTTTTCAGATCGAAAAGGAAGAGCTTTTTATATTTTTATAGGCCATGGCGAGATGCTGCTACCTTGTTGCACATTGCATCTGTGCACGGAGCCCAGGTTAGATTGTCATGTGTTATTACAATCACGCCCGCATCTCGTGGTCGTGCGGTAGCGTTCTCGCTTCCCACGCCCGGGTTCCCGGGTTCGATTCCCGGCGGGGTCAGGGATTTTCTCTGCCTCGTTATGGCTGGGTGTTGTGTGCTGTCCTTAGGTTAGTTAGGTTTAAGTAGTTCTAAGTTCTAGGGGACTGATGACCATAGATGTTAAGTCCCATAGTGCTCACAGCCTTTACAATCAGACTCTTTGCTGACCGAGAAAAATTGATATTTGTCCCATTTAGGATTAAAGATGGCAACGACTCGCAGTATTTCTCGCTAAGGGGCCTACTACGACCAACGAGTACCGCTTGGGTTTTGGATGGGTTGAGCTTTAACACTATATCCGGCGCCCATTTTAATAGTCCACGTACGTCGGAACTGAGATTCTCGTTAACTGTCTCCATATTTATCAGTTTTGCGCTTAGATACAACTGGATGTCCTCAGGACACGTGTATTTACAACAAAACTAAAGACACGTCATTGACATACCGAGTTCTGGAGGACACCTGACACCTTACGTCTCCATTGCGACTTCATGGTGTCGGACATGAGACACTGCTGGCGAAACGCCAGTTACGCCTCTGCGCTGATATTTACCTGATTTTATCTGCACGATCTCTTCTGAGTAATTACGTAGTTTGTTTCCCGAAAATATTCGTAGTTTCTACCCCGAAAAACAGCGCTTGATGTTTTGTAACAAGCTTCTGGCGATATGTGGCCAAAAGGGAAAGTTTCTGAACATTTCTGCTACTCACAACCGCCACTGAGACAAGGCTTGGATACAGTATGCAAATTCAAATCGGTGGAGGTTGCAGTTATGCAGAGATGAAGAGGCGTACACAGGATAGGGCACCGTGATCATCTGCATCAAATCGGTCTTTGTTCTAAAGGCGGCAGCAAAGACGACGAAAACGACGACAGAGTCCTTGTGCTGGCTCCACATCGTTCCTCTATACACCGTCAATCCCACGATGTGTTGTGTTCTGACCATTTTTAGTCAAGTTCGGTAGCCCGCAGATACCGTGGTGTTACGCTTTGCGTACTATACAAGTCTGCCTTTCTCTGCATTCGGATGTTGTCATTCTTTGTGAAAAGCACACATTTTAACAAGGTCTCACCGGGAATTACTGCAATTCTCGCCTGTAGAATTTCCTTGTAAATAAGTGCAGTATCTGTGAAAGGCCAGAGATTGCGCAACTAATGTCACTAGCCAAGTCATGTCTGTATAATGTGAACAGGACGATCCTATTACAGGCGCCTGGGACCGCACGTTAGTTATCACCAGATCACACTGAAAATGACACTACACAAGATAACATGTTCGTCCTGCCTGTAAGAGTAGTTTTGATCCACTCGCAGACCTGAGTAAACATTAAGTAGGAACGTGTTTCTTTTAGAAATCGTCGATGTATTATTGGATCAAAAGCTTTTTGGAAGTCCAGCAACGCCGAATCAACCTGGACGTAGCCAGGTCGTAACACATCTGAAATGTAACGTCCACTGTTCAAAGTGCCGTCAATGCGAACAAGAGGTGACCGAGGTGTGTAACCAGTATGGCGATGACGAATACACGCTTCCAATGTGCGTTCACCGCGATGTCGCCAAACACGGATGCGACCATCATGATGCTGTAAACAGAAGCTAGATACATCCGAAACAATGACGTTTTGCCATTCGTGCACCCAGGTTCGTCGTTGAGTACACCATCGCAGGCGCTCCTGTCTGTGATGCAGCGTCAAGAAGAAATCATTTGTGATCAGCGGGAGTTCAGTTTCGCATAACTGGTATTTTTGAGACCAGTACTAATTTCCGTGGAGAAGGTTTTTCTGTTCCAAGTGGGACATAGGTTTTGAATACTCGTATGTCCTAGCATTTTTGTAGAGTGATAGTACAGAATTTTTGCGGAATTACATTCGGGATTTTTCCCTAAGAAGTTAGCGGTGCGAAGTTTTCTTTACCCTCGTCGTCTGTAAATGAGTAAACGAGTTGTTAATTAACGTTACATTACTGTATACGCATTTTAAATAATATACACTTGAGTTACGCATTTTTCTACCTAATTATATTACGTGGAAGTGTAAACATTTGTTTTAGGTACTCCTTGGGCGGCAGTTGGATATATCCAGCAGAATTCTCTGCGTCACAACAAGTACAGCCCACATTGGGTCAGAATCCCGAAAAAAGTGGCCATAAACATATAAAAAGTCGAGGGTGAAGAATTCTCGTTTAATAGATTGGCTAGAGTAATGATGCGACTCTTGAATCCCGGTCTTGGAATCGGTCAGCTGTTTCTTCCTAAGCACGAATTTCGTTCGGATGAAATATTTTTGCTCATCGAAATTAGGCCGAATTTGTTTTTAAATGGAAGTTATTCCAGAAGGTATGTACTTAATTACAAACACTTATTTCATAATTAAATCCTTAATTAAGAGCTGGTTTTTGTTCATTAATTTCTTACCGGAAAACGAGCAAAAAATTGTAAAACATGAGCGAAAAAAGTTAGATTCCATGGCGTTCTGCTTTATTTATCATTCCGCTCTTAAATATGTACTATTATCTTCGCGAATCAGCGTTAAAATCAGTGAAAAAACAGCCTAGATCGTGATTGGCACTTTATTAAAATGGCCAGTTTCGGATTATACTTGGCCATCTTCAGACAGCAACTTCAGCTGAAGTTTACGTTGCGTAGAACAGTTGACTTCAGTCGCTGCTCACAATTTATTTCAGCTCATATTTTTTCAGTGTCAGAAGTACGAAAGTACAGCTACCGACTGTAATTATCAAATTCCTTGTACGTGCCTTCCCACTGTAACCAACATGTACCTTTTGTTATTGTATTCTGTAAAAATATTAATGTAATAAAAAGAAATAAAACATACCACTGAAAACAGGGAGGGAAATCCGATTCATATGTGTATTGGGAAGGCGACTACAGAGGCTGAAGCGGGTAAGAAAGAGAAGACTGAAAATTGCCATTAGAGGCAATTACTGCAGACAGATCACAGAGGAAAGCACCAACAAATGCACACTGTTTCATTAGCTCCTGGGTACTCACGAAGGAGGTCACTACGATGCGGAATACGGAAATGCTACTACTCAAAGAGTGATAGTGAAGATATCTGCCAGTTACAGCAGAAGAAGTACTTATAAATTTCATTCCATGTTTTTGAAAATTGTAAATAGGTCGTTCTATGACTGCTGCAGGTACCGACTGTAATTATCAAATTCCTTGTACGTGCCTTCCCACTGTAACCAACATGTACCTTTTGTTATTGTATTCTGTAAAAATATTAATGTAATATTATCCAAACAATTACTCATAAGAACAGCCTATAAAAATCGTAAGTGCCTTTTTCTAAGACTAGAATTAATAAAGAAGTTTGTCAAAAAATGAAGCTGCCAAAATCACAGCCGGTAAAGGCCGACTTTCCGGCTCAGAAATTTCAGTCAACCAGGTAGTTTCATAACGTATTCATCTACAGGCGACCTCTGCCTGTTATTAAATTGGAAAATCATTGTCACGAATTTGTTTCCTGTACAGGGGCTTGTCGTGTATGTATGTAGATGAGCCCTGGTGACCGGTACGAAGAGAGCGTAGCTCAACATCTCGTAAAGATTGCTTCTTTGCTTAACAGGCTTCGTATAAAGTTATACGACAACTCTTTTCCTCTAAATTAGAAGTGAGTTGTCGGGTTGTGCAAATGCGCAATATATCTCGCAGCTGCGAGTGGGTTTGCGAGCAATGGAGCGAAGACATGTGACCCGCGCTGACGTCAATGCACCATTGCTCTTGCGACTGACAAATAGAATTTGAAACCGCCAGACGGGGTCGATGGGAATAGATTGGTGTCACATTCATACCGCCGCGCTGGCTCGGAGATTGAACTGTTTACCATAACGCATGAGCGCAATAAGTCGCACTGAATGTCGCATGTCAAATGGACGAAGACGTGTCGCCAAGGCAGACGCACGAATGACTGTCAGATTTTCTGCAAAGGTTCAACAACAATGGAATTTATTTTGAATCCTAAATTTCACACTTATTTTAGGAAATATAGTAGTGCTGCGGTTGATATGGACTCGAATCCGTAAGGACATGGGTTAAAATCCTCCAATGCCCATCCGGATTTAGGTTTTCCGTGATTTCCCTGAAATATCTTGATTATTACCGAATACTGTCTCACTTCCCCCTTCCATCCTCCTCCATTTACATCTTTATTCTGTGATAGTCTCAAGTGAGCTACCTGAGCTACAATTAAAACTTCTCGCTGTTCTGGTGGTGGTGGTGGTTAGTGTTTAACGTCCCGTCGACAACGAGGTCATTAGAGACGGAGCGCAAGCTCGGGTTAGGGAAGGATTGGGAAGGAAATCGGCCGTGCCCTTTCAAAGGAACCATCCCGGCATTTGCCTGAAACGACTCGCTGTTCTCTTCATGGGTGCAGGGGGGGGGGGGGGGGGGGCTGCGTGTACTCATCTAGTGAGCTAATATCAGATCAGTTTCATCCTAACGATGTGTATGAATATTCCATTTGCCGCCTTGAACTAAGGTTCGTAAAATTTTCCAAGGAAGTTCTCATTTTTCGGTTTTCTGCCAGTTAAGATTTGTCAGAGTTTTTGTCATCCAGCAAGTCTATGATTACTCACGCCGCTATTCTAGGTATACTCCGGACGTTTCCTTTTAATCTGGTTTAATCTAGATCCCAGACACAAGAGTCTTATTTCAGAATTGGTCACCTAAGTGTTTTGTACACAGTCATTTTTGGGGATAAACTGCTCATAACCAGCATCCCACCAACGAATCTTAGGCTGCCCTTTGCTTACCTACCGCTGATACTGTGTCCCAGATTGATCCGACAGTGCGTGACTTATTGTAATGCACCACTCCGCTGAAGAAGTCCCTATTCTGACCACCTCTGGCCACGGGACAGTGTGTAGAGGCCATTCGGCTCTCGAGCTTTTCAGCATGGAACTCACAGCCGTCAGGTTGTTGGCTCTGCTAAGAAACAATAAGAGCAGCTATCGTTGACTGATATAAATAAATTCTGGAGTGGGAGCGCAAAACTCGCTCGTGTTTACACGGAGAAGGCCTTATTAGCTGAAACGCGAAACTGGCTGTTTCTGAGCTCCAGCACTAAAAATCCCCACGGCTGGTTAATTATATTAAAGTAATGAATTAAAATCTGTGCCGAGTCTGGGAATTGAACCCAGGTCTCCTGGTTACTGGTCTGATGTGCTAACCACTTCACCACTGCGGCGTTTTGGTTACGAAACCTGCACGGATGATCTAATCCAATTTCCTCCCTAACACAAACTTCAGTTTTCACCTTCGGACGGTTTTCCCAGACTTAAATCTTCAGTACTGCAGAGGCTCTCTTATACTGAAATAGCACCCCACCTAAATGTAAGGCGCAAATCCTGCCTGTACATCAGGCATAGGTGATCTACTGATCTCAGGGAATTACGTTTTCCTGGAGACGTATGAGTCTCGACTGTCTTCGATAAGGATAGAAGCTGAAGCAAGGAATTAAAATTTGTGTCAGGCCAGGAGTTGAACCTAGGTCGTCCGCTTATGAGGCACATGTGCTAACCACCACAATTCCTGGCTTAAATGTTTATTTGACACTACAATAGTGAAGCCATAGTCACAGTACATAAATTGTTCTCAAAAAAAAGAAAAAAAGGTGGGTTTCATTACTTTCGACGAACTATGTCGTCATTTTCAAATGTAAACCATGAGTTGGAGCATATATAATGGGAATATGACCATACATCTTACAAAAATTACGACAAATAATGAGACCAGGCAACCGAGGCAATGGTGGCACAACCAAGTCACTATAAGTTATGTCCATGCTTGCAAAATGTTCATTCCATGTCCTAATGTAGAATAGATAAAAACTACACCAGGGTAAAAATTGCCAAGAATTCTTGCAAAGTGTTCTGCTATGACATAACGGTCGTATGGCTGATATAAATTCACAAGTCCTAAGCGTATCAAGCACAGCAAGTTTCTATATAGAATGCAGCACATAATTTTACTGTGTTTCGAAAAAAGAATCTCGAAACTCACCGAACTTTCATGTAGGACTGACACACTACTAACTTGCTAACATAACATTGCTCCATTTGCCTGGTAACCCATTCTATCACATTAAAGAAAAAAATTTATTTGCTGTGACTCGTTTCACTACTGTAGTGCCAAATAAACATTTAAGTTATATTTTGGTCACACTCCTTATGACAACCGCGCGACTGCTACGGTCGCAGGTTCGAATCCTGCCTCGGGCTTGGATGTGTGTGATGTAAGTGATGTCCTTAGGTTAGTTAGGTTTAAGTAGTTCTAAGTTCTAGGGGACTGATGACCACAGTAGTTAAGTCCCATAGTGCTCAGAGCCATTTGAACCATTTCCTTATGACAGTTATGTCGGAATATAGGAACAAGTCCTGGCCTTTGTACAAATTTTAATGCATTACCGCAGTTTCTATCCGCGTCAAGTGTTTCAAGGGAAATTTAAGTCTGTCAGATATTATATTAAAATTGAGAGTATGGAAGGGAGATAGGTGCTTTGTTAGACCGGATCTGATTGAGCGGCACCCTGAAGAATCACTGTCGTTGGTGGTCAGAGGCATGCATAAGTCACTCTCTTGCAGAAGTAAAACAAAACTTCGGTCTCAGTCTTAGCGTCTGTCTCTGTCTTGTGGGAGCGCTCTGAACGCATTTTCAGTGCCACGATGCGAGAGAGAGGGACTTCGATTCCAGGCTCTGGGTCACAGCCGCTTGCTGCCACTGCTAGCTTCAAGTATGGCGAGCAACCGCAGCGTTCACAGACCGAGCTATGGGATGTACACGAGGATTTCCGACTGATGTTAGGTCTTTCATATTTTAATTCAAGCATGTTTATTAGCAATCGCGACCTCAATATGTGCTCAACCAAGACAGTAGGTGCATACGTATTCCTTCCTGTACTTCCTCCTTTCCTCCTTGATTAACATTCGGCAATACTGTGCAGCTTCCGGAACTTAGCTGTTCCCCTAATGCTGTCTTGACTCAGAGTGTTCACCTCGGACTTATTATCCCATCTTTGCTAAGGTGTCGATATTTTAATTCCATTGCTACCTGTGTTAATATTTAATGAATGTAACGGTTCCCTGTCTGTGTATTTGTGTTTAATCTGAAGTCTACAGGGACTTTTAATAAATAGAGCTCTATATTGTTTTATTCAGTAGTTTGTTGAATTCCGTGTCCTTGTCATCTTTATGAGTTACAGCACCCATGTTAGGACCAACGCTGTTTATTTAACTTGTTTTATTAAGTTACGATTTGCGTCACATCTGTAGTGAAATTCTTGTGATCGTATGTGGAGTGATCAGTTTACAGGTAAAGTTGTAGAAATGCTTATGCAAAGCGTACCCACTATCAACACATCCTTTAAATTATTTACATTAAGCAAGGAATTAATTTAAAAAGAATACGGAAACAGAACAGAAGACAATATCAGTGTAAGCCTACTTTTTACATCCACTAGAATATAATTTCGTTCTCACGGCTTCACCTCGGCAGTATCTCTGGTATTTCCTGTACTTAACTGAAGTTCTCCTGCCATATACCGCTGTGACATCCACAGGAGTGTGTCGATGGTTCAGCCGTAACCTTACAACCTCCTTTCTTATTTCCTACACTGTTGTTTTTCTACACCAAAGCTGTTTTGCACACCTTGCTTAGCAAGCTCTCTACCAAGGAAGGATATTAGGTGACATGGCATAGTCACAGCCGAGGGGATCTTCCATGAGTGCTAGTCCATCATATCGTGCAGGAGAACTTCAGTTAAGTACAGGAAATACGAGATATACTGCCGGAAGTGAAGCCGTGAGAATGAAACTACATTCTTGTTGGATGTAAAATGTAGGCGTACTCTGATAGTGTCTTCTGTTCAGTTTCTGTATTCTTTTTTAATTAATTCCTTGCTTAACGTAAATAATTTAAAGGATGTGTTGATAGTGGGTACGCTTTGCATAAGCATTTCTACAACGTTTTAGTTCATTGTATTTCACCACGATAGATGAATTTTAGTTAACAAAAATCAGCTCAGTCGGTAAGAGCGTTGCCAGCGAAAGGAAAAGGTGCCAGGTTCGAGTCGCAATCCGACACAGAATTTTGATCTGCCAGCAATTTCGAATCAGCGTACACACTGTTGCAGAGATGTGAAATATTCGTTCCGGAAGCGTGGCGGGCACAGAAGCCAGGTTAAGACGTTTGCATAAGAAGGCAGGTCTTTACTGAGCAGTGTATGAAAAATGACCGATTATGATACCGATGAATAAAAATTAGTCTGAACCCAGGAGGTACGCCATCGCGAGTTGTTGCGGAGAAAATTTAAGAGCGTCTTGAATCCAACAACAGCCGACAGGTGAGGTTATTTGCATCACTTAGCACATTAATGGGATGGCGGAGAATTTTTCCGGTGCTCATGCAGGCAGAAGCTGTTCCTGTGTGTGGGCAGAGGGGCAGTGGACGGGGTTCAGGAAGCGAGGTTTATTTTGACAGGAAAATTACTGCCAAGGACGTGGTTTTCAGCGCAATACGATCAAGACTTCAAAATTTTGTAAATACTCTTTCTTAATATTTAACAGTTTTCCCTGTTGCTACTGTGTATCCATAGCTGTAGTGTGCTAATCTGTTCATCTGTATAAAGGGCAACACCCAAAATTATATACTCGTATAACTATTTCACTCTTCAGTTGAGTGTTCGCTGATGTGGAACTTCCTGGCAGATTAAAACAGAGTACCCCACCGGGACACAAATCTGGAACATCTGTTCTACATAATTTAGTCTTCGTCTCTATCAATAATATTTCTCCCGTATTGATTCTTCCAGCGTCAAGTTAATTACTCCTTACACACGCAGTGCTTCGCAGCCTCCACGATTGGTAGAACGACATTTTAAATAAAATATCTACCATGGCTGCTGTACACAACCACATATTTTCTTGTCGAGCCACATCGGGCTAACACCCATCATGAGTAGCACTGACTGCTAAAGATAATCATATTGTGTAGACAGCCACGTATTGTCATGTCAGTACATTCACCTTACTTACAGGGTAACCTTATCATATAGTCTAAGCGTTATTTAACAGCCCCAATCCTATGGTATACCAAATTATCGTAAAAAATCTGCGTAAAATAGAAGTCTAAGTTACATCCTCACGCATAGGAACAAAACAAACTTTGTTTTTAGCTTATTGGGGAACGTACGTCACAAGATGCATTAAGCATTTGAACGACCAGAATTAAAGACAGAATTCACATCGAAAATGACGTGTCACACCACCACCTTACAGAATCTATCCATAAATATTGAGTGGATAACGTTAAATTCTATACTACGTAATAACTTTGTGTTCCCTATAGAATCTACTTCTTGTACCATGGTACGTGTCGAACTTGGAGCAACTCTCTATCGAAAATGCCAATTTTAGAATCTTGCATCCCCCTCCCTGACGGAAAAAAATTGTGACTGAGGGGAAGGTACCCGAGACAAAAAGAAGGAAGTAAAATCACAATTTAACGTCCCGACAACTATGACATCATTAGAGACGGGTCACAAGCTCGAAATGGGGAAGGAAATCGGCGTTGTCCTTCTAAAGAAACCCTCCCTGGATTCGTCTTAAGAGATTTAGGAAAACCGTGGAACAACTAAAACTGGAGAAGACCGGATAGGAACTTAGCTGTTTCTAATGCAAGAAGCTACCAAACGGTTGAAAACTATCTACATCTTATGATAATAACTGTCTCAAACTAAATCCGAGCAAGGTGCAGATGCGTGCCTTCCACTTACACAACAATTGCCCGAATAGAAGAGACTGTCTTAAACCTTTCACAACAACGAAGTACGGTATCTGGAAGCAACAGAGGAGGGCACACTGAGCTCTAAAAAACCGTGCATCAAAAGCAAAGTTAACGTGGCTTTGCTTACAAACCAACACCGAGCAATCATTTATTGTCAAAATGATCATGACTTCGGCACAGCGCGCCACTTTCCTACCAAAGAACCTATGTACAAAAGCACCATTTCCTTCCTACTAAACGCACCTGCCATCTGTTGACACGAGGCAGCAGTATCTTCGCGACGGACGCAGAACTCAATGCGGTCCATGTGACGTCACATGTTGCGTGACTAACCTTTGCCGCCGGATGTGCTTCAAATTGACGTTTCCTGCTAACCTTGGTAACTGCGGCCCAGACAGGTCCTACACGAAATGTCCAGATACTGGCGGCCTGTATAGTGCTACAAAACATAGGAATCTACGTGTTATCAGAGAAACGGAAACATCCAAACGCAACACACGGCTGGAGGCAGTTCACTGGTACTGACATGTGCAGCGCTTAGTGTAGCTACGCCACTGCTAGCGACTACATTCCACGCTACAAAACACAACTGATCGATAAAGTTTAAATTAGTGATCTGTAGTTGAACTGCATCCATTGGACTGGCCAGGAGTGACGTTAAAGGTTTTCAGAGAGCGCCTCAACATAACTTGCAGCGTAAATACCGCTATTATCATTTTTATGTAAGTTGGAACATTACAGTCTTACTAGAAAATCTGGACAAAGGTTCATTCCATAACCAGAAAATAGACAACAGAAAGTTTTCCTCCATTAGCGATTTAACAAGGAACATAACCTGAATCTGAATGGAGTGCTATAAAGTGTGTGTTTGGGAAGGGGGGGGGGCCTACAATACATATAGGCTCAGATAAGAACCATATATATATACTACCCATGGTGATTAAGAAAAAGACATTTGCAGATGATAAATGTAGTTGTTAAATATGTGAAATGGAGTTGAAATGGGATAGTGGAAACATTAGCATGTGGACTACAGACACAGTGCATACAGTTTCTGATGTGGAAACACTATTACCACAAGGTCCTTAAATAATCATTGAAGGTGAACATGATGAATTCTGTGGAAAAGCTGTTTCGAGATATTATGCTCAGGATACTGTGCGGAGACAAAGTCCCAAAGGGCTGGATGGGGCAGGTACCGTAGTGTGAGATGTACACGGCTTTCGATGTTGGAAAATCTTCCTGGGAAGATATTCAGATCTAGTTCTGTTGAATGATTACGGATGTCAATCAGCACTTAGGAAACAATATAATCAAACTGCAGTCACTAGTACATAATCAATTCTCTTCACCAAGGATTACCAATGTACTCAAATATGCCTGACACAAATCAGAATTTTTCGAGGGTCACCCGCAACAATTTGAAATCCTGCTGAATTTTGTTTTGTGTGCTCTCTCGTATATACCGTGTGAAGAAATTCCGTTTATTTTATGGCCATGTTGTAATAAAACATTATGTTTTATGCATTTGTTTACATATGATCATTATTTTAATTATTTTCTATCATAATAATTAGTTACTTTTTTCTATTAACAAAATACACGTATAAATTTTAAACTAAAAAAAAAACAAAAAGAAAAACAGACTAATGTAAATCACAAAATAATTTAAAGCATAAAACAAATAAATAGAATAAATAATTAGACTAATAATGAATGTTGATAATTTCAATTACGTATGTTGAAAATACTCGGACAGTAGACTGTGTACAGCTTATTTTCCAAAAATGGTATTTCAGAAACCAGCTTTATTACACATGGATGTATGTAGCTTCAAAGTAACAAAAGTTTCATTTTTCGAAAGTAATTAATGGTTGTGGAATGTTTTGCAAAATTTCAAATTATTAGAAAATTCGATTACATTGTTGCCAAGAACTTTATTTACATGTCAACCTTCATATGAGAAACATTTTTTATATCTCATCGTTTCGAAGATATTCCCTCCAAACCTAATATGCCAAATTACCTTTCGGGGTGTGTTTCATCCTTAAAAGTGAAACTGGGCACAAAAATGTATTTCAGTATCTACACTTCCATCAAGTTTCGTCAACATCGTCTCACACTTACGAATGTTCACCTTCAAGTGAACAACAAACAGAAAAAAAAGTCTGTTGCAAAACACTTCTTTAAACACTCGTGTACCCTTGATGACTACGCAACACAAAGCTTTACGCCTCGCCAGAGCCCGTGAATACCGATATTGGACTGTTGATGACTGGAAACATGTTGCCTGGTTGGACGAGTCTTGTTTCGAGTCGTATCGAGCGGACGGACTTGTACGGGTATGGAGACAACCTCATGAATCCATGGACCCTGCATGTCAGCACGGGACTGTTCAAGACGGTAGATGCTCTGTAATGGTGGGGGGTGTGTGGAGTGATATGTAACTCCTGATACGTCTAGATAGGACTGTGACACGTACGTTAGTATCCTGTCTGATCACCTGCATCTACTCATGTCCATTGTGCATTCCGACGGACTTGGGCAATGCGACACCCCACACGTCCAGAATTGCTACAGAGTGGCTCCAGGAACATTCTTCTGAGTTTACATACTTCTGCTAACGACCAGACTCCCCAGACATGAACATTATTGATCATATCTGGGATGCCTTGCAACGTGCTCTTCAGAAGAGATCTCCACCCCCTCTTATTCTTACGGATTTATGGACAGCCCTGCAGGATTCATAGTGTCAGTTGCCTCCAGCACTACTTCAGACATTAGTCTCGCGGGGACACTACACGATATAAGACAGGTGTACCAGTTTCTTTGGCTCTTCACTGTATTTACACGATGTAGCATCTCGCTGTTGTTCATCACTAGTAACTAGATACTACCGGACTCTTCCTCTGCGCGAAACCTGTTGTCGAATGACAACAAAACGAAAACAGAAATTTCGCGATAGTTTGCAATGCCCAAATGGCAGTTTTTGCGGAGGCATTAGCCACTCTTACACAATGAATGCTTTTTTTCCGAAGATAAAAGAAAAATCTAGAGTTTTCTTCCACTGTGCTCACCACTGTCACAACTAAGATTACTTTATCAAAGCGACTGAAGGCAGCGTCGTAGCAAAAAGCCCATTCCTGCGTTCCCTGCAGAGAAGGTCAACTGGTGTGTGGAAACCGGCAGCTGACCGCCTCTTTGCAGTATATATTGGGTGAGGAGCGGTTTCTCTCAAGGAGGCCAACATTTACCACTGGCCGGTTGCGAATATTCTACTTGCAACTTATTGGGGGGGGGGGGGGGGGGCGGGGAGAGGGAATGCAGAACATCCACTCCATGCTACCAGAACCGTTTACGGCTGCTATTTCTAGTAATGAAAAAAAAATGTGTCCGAATACACTGCCACATCGTATGTACCGAACAGCACAGTCTAAACGTAATTACTTTCGAACTCTTTATCCATAATCACAAAAAGGTTTATTGAGATCACGTTTACGTTCCTCCATTGGGTACCTCGTAAATGGTAGGTTCAGTCTTCCGATGTAACGAAATATGACCAAACAGTGTATCTTCGCAGGTATGATATTGGCTCTCTGAATTTTCACTAAAAGAACCTAGTACGTTCTACATGACGGCGAATTTTCAACAAGAACAACGTCTCATCAGCTGTCCTCAAGAAAGCGCAATAGATTCTGTAATTCTTATAGTACCCGTGCACGGAAACTATTTATTAGGAAGGTTTCGTTGGCGATGCTGCTGCTGCTGCCACTGCCTATTCGAAGTATCGTCCCAAGACGATCGTAAGAAAATTCAGAAAGATGTGGACAGAGTTTGTACTTCGTGTAATGAATGATAGATCTGTTTAAATATAGATAAATGCAAGATAATATCTGTAACAGTGAGAAATAGCCAAATAATACCCGATTATAAGACGCAACACGAACGTCTTGAGCACGTCAAACACTTTAAATATTCTACATCTACATCTACATTTATACTCCGCAAGCCACCCAACGGTGTGTGGCGGAGGGCACTTTACGTGCCACTGTCATTACCTCCCTTTCCTGTTCCAGTCGCGTATGGTTCGCGGGAAGAACGACTGTCTGAAAGCCTCCGTGCGCGGTCTAATCTCTCTAATTTTACATTCGTGATCTCCTCGGGAGGTATAAGTAGGGGGAAGCAATATATTCGATACCTCATCCAGAAACGCACCCTCTCGAAACCTGGCGAGCAAGCTACACCGCGATGCAGAGCGCCTCTCTTGCAGAGTCTGCCACTTGAGTTTATTAAACATCTCCGTAACGCTATCACGGTTACCAAATAACCCTGTGACGAAACGCGCCGCTCTTCTTTGGATCTTCTCTATCTCCTCCGTCAGACCGATCTGGTACGGATCCCACTCTGATGAGCAATACTCAAGTATAGGTCGAACGAGTGTTTTGTAAGCCACCTCCTTTGTTGATGGACTACTAGTGGTAATACAGGAAAATTTGAGTGAAGCTGTAAAGGAAATCTGGTGAAAGACGCTAGATGGCTAGTCCTCGAGTATTGGAGGCCTTATCAGACTGGGACTGATGAGTAACATCGAACGTATACCAGAGGCGTGCTGCAGTATCAGGTAGGTATAGTCCACATTAAAGTGTGACAGAGACGATCGGCGAACTCGAATCGTAATCGCTGGAAGAAAGGCGTCGCAATTCTCCCGAATGCCTGTTACGTGAAATCTGACAACCGGTATTCTAGGAAGATTCCGTGACAATGCCGTCGCCACCAGCGTATACCTCGCAAAAGCATCACGGGAATGAGACAACAGATATTAGAGCGGAACGGAGGCATTTTTCGCTCGCTCAGTAAACGAATGGGACAGAAAAGGGGTAAGACTGGTACGATGTACGCTCCATAATGTTCTGCACAGTGGATTGCAGAGTACACCTATAGAAGTGGATATAGAGAGACGGGAAAGTACGTTGATCGTTCAGGTGGTTCGTATTTTCTTTAAAAAACAGTTAACATACTGATACGATTGCCATTCCATTTAATGTTATCAAATTTCCAAGCATACAGTTTCTCATTCAGTAACAAGGCGCCATTGTTCCAGACGGACATGATGGTCAGTGTGTAACAGCAAAACACTACTTTAATTTTAGTCTCGTATTTACGTTTGTAAGGGAAAAAAATTAAGAATATTTCTGATTACGCGATTGTGTCTCAAAATTTGGTAGCCTAAAATAACCTTAAGAATCAGAAGAACTTTCACATTATGATGTTCTCACGAACAACTGAGCGACGCTTGGAAAATTATGTAATTCGGAATCTCCTTGTAAATGAAAGCTTTGCTCTTGCCTAAAGGGCGTCAAGCCAACCGACAGGTGGGTTAACAATAGTTGTGGATCAGTGCACCAGGTGCTAAATGTCAATGTGTTTACGAGAAGAGAGTGGTGCCCTATGAGCATTTCTAATTTTTTTAGAAACCCGACACATATATTTAAGTCATTTGTAAAACCAGTGCAGCTTGTCTTTTTAAGTTTGATGAGTGAAAAGTTTCTAGCGTGTGCCATGAGGAAATCCAAGTATAGCTGTTACGACACTTTTGTATTTGTCCCTTGTAATGGAGGTGTGATTTCATTTTGGCTACTACGGCCACATGTTACATACATACACTCCTGGAAATTGAAATAAGAACACCGTGAATTCATTGTCCCAGGAAGGGGAAACTTTATTGACACATTCCTGGGGTCAGATACATCACATGATCACACTGACAGAACCACAGGCACATAGACACAGGCAACAGAGCATGCACAATGTCAGCACTAGTACAGTGTATATCCACCTTTCGCAGCAATGTAGGCTGCTATTCTCCCATGGAGACGATCGTAGAGATGCTGGATGTAGTCCTGTGGAACGGCTTGCCATGCCATTTCCACCTGGCGCCTCAGTTGGACCAGCGTTCGTGCTGGACGTGCAGACCGCGTGAGACGACGCTTCATCCAGTCCCAAACATGCTCAATGGGGGACAGATCCGGAGATTTTGCTGGCCAGGGTAATTGACTTACACCTTCTAGAGCATGTTGGGTGGCACGGGATACATGCGGACGTGCATTGTCCTGTTGGAACAGCAAGTTCCCTTGCCGATCTAGGAATGGTAGAACGATGGGTTCGATGACGGTTTGGATGTACCGTGCACTATTCAGTGTCCCCTCGACGATCACCAGTGGTGTACGGCCAGTGTAGGAGATCGCTCCCCACACCATGATGCCGGGTGTTGGCCCTGTGTGCCTCGGTCGTATGCAGTCCTGATTGTGGCGCTCACCTGCACGGCGCCAAACACGCATACGACCATCACTGGCACCAAGGCAGAAGCGACTCTCATCGCTGAAGACGACACGTCTCCATTCGTCCCTCCATTCACGCCTGTCGCGACACCACTGGAGGCGGGCTGCACGATGTTGGGGCGTGAGCGGAAGACGGCCTAACGGTGTGCGGGACCGTAGCCCAGCTTCATGGAGACGGTTGCGAATGGTCCTCGCCGATACCCCAGGAGCAACAGTGTCCCCAATTTGCTGGGAAGTGGCGGTGCGGTCCCCTACGGCACTGCGTAGGATCCTACGGTCTTGGCGTGCATCCGTGCGTCGCTGCGGTCTGGTCCCAGGTCGACGGGCACGTGCACCTTCCGCCGACCACTGGCGACAACATCGATGTACTGTGGAGACCTCACGCCCCACGTGTTGAGCAATTCGGCGGTACGTCCACCCGGCCTCCCGCATGCTCAAAGTCCGTCAACTGCACATACGGTTCACGTCCACGCTGTCGCGGCATGCTACCAGTGTTAAAGACTGCGATGGAGCTCCGTATGCCACAGCAAACTGGCTGACACTGACGGCGGCGGTGCACAAATGCTGCGCAGCTAGAGCCATTCGATGGCCAACACCGCGGTTCCTGGTGTGTCCGCTGTGCCGTGCGTGTGATCATTGCTTGTACAGCCCTCTCGCAGTGTCCGGAGCAAGTATGGTGGGTCTGACACACCGGTGTCAATGTGTTCTTTTTTCCATTTCCAGGAGTGTATATAAGAAGTGACATGGCTTAAGATCGATCAAGGAACTAACAAATTAAAGGAAACGACACAGGCTCTAAATGCGTGCACGTCGTTGAAACCTACTAATTAAATATATTTTACTGTCGGAATGCACCTTTCATTTTGCTTCGAAATAAACGTTGTAACGAAGCTAGCTGGCGTTAAATCTGTTTGCCACAATGGCAGCATCGAACGAGGTGGCTAAGGTGGTGGTTAACACACTCGACTCGCATTCTGGAGGAAAGCGGTTCAAATCCTCGTCCGACCATCCAGCTTTAAGTTGTCCGTGATTTCCCCTAATCGCTGCAGGCAAACGGAGGGATGGTCCCTTTGAAAGGATTTAAGTTGGGCCACTGGTTAAATGAGCAGTAAGAGATAAATATGAAACCCACTTCTTACTTCATTTTATAACTTTTTTTCTGTTCAACTTCATTCCTTTGAGCAGACAATCATACAAACTTGGATTACTCAACTTTGTCCTGTCACAGTCACTCATGTGGGAACAACTAATTTGTCAGTTAGCCGACATGGGCTACACCCTAAAGGTTTCTATGCTTGAATAGTTCTAAAGCGTCAACGGTCAACTGCGCGATGTCATGTTGTGTGAAGTGCAGAGCAGAAAATGCGAAAACTGCACGCCAAATATGGAAGTTACCGCTTTTCGGAGAAACGGATGTAGTTCGCGAAATGATACGGCAAGTCTTCGCCAGCCAGTGGTTACGGCTGACGGCAACCGACGATATATTAACCTTAACGCCTATGCACTGGTGTCTCGACGAGGTTACGCTGTATCAGTATAGTTCCCTCTCTACCCCTCCGCACTTTTTTCTGTTACGTTCGCGACTGGTGCTCGGAAAGACCGATTTTCTACTCGTCATCGTCTGTTATTCGGCCCATATTCCGAGACGCTTTCCTCAAGCATGAATCTATCTCTGTTATCGTTATGGTTATTTCGCGAGATTTAATTTAGGGATGGGTGTAACCCCACTAAGTACTGTTGGGCATTTCTGTGAGGCTCCCACACCGACTAAACAAGACACTAATGAATCTTGCAGCTCTTCTCTGAATCTTTTGCATGCACTCTAACGTGATAAGAACCTGTATGAATTACACTGTTGTAGGATTTCTCCAACAAATTTTCGTTTTGAATGTCCCTTTCGTACAGCTAGGTTTATGATATCTGCTACATCTTAAAATGCCCCGTAGGGAAACCTGCAGAATTATATGGTTACGACTGAGCAGTATAGAGATCTGTCTACTCTCCCAAGTCGGAAATTTTCCTTTTATCGTTTCTGTCTTTGATATCATACGCCCCCGAACAAGTCTTTCACGGCTGAGCAATTGCATAATACGTATATACCCGGAAGCTTGTGAAGCAATGAAATTATTTAAAGGGAAAAATGAATAAGTTGTAGCGGAGACGCAAAGGTAGTGTTACCTAATACATATCTGATCGCAGTAAGGCATGGGAACACGCAGAACAAAATACGAACAAGTGACACATCAGTAAATACATTCTAAACTAAAACTTTTCTCCGTTTCAGTATTCCAAATAGAACTGCAACCTTCTAATATATGATTTCTAAAACTTTTACGTGTATTCCAGTAACACAAAGGCTGTTTGACAAACAGCAGAATCTTTAGTTATTTTGCTGAGCAGTAGACGTATATACTGGACACACGACGATAACTGTGCGAGAATTGGGGATAATGTCGATAAGTGGAGCTAATGTTGGTTAACCAGTAACGGTTCCTGTGCAGGCCCCTGTCCCTAGTTACGCAAGATACCTGTTCCTTATGTAACTTGTTCCCACTGGGAGAAGATCTTATGATGTCCTTCGCAAACAGGTTAAGGACGTAACAGGAGAACCTTAAATGGGTGGGGAATGCCTGTATACAATTGCCAGACGGATATATGCAAAAACTGATTTGAAATTAATTGTAAGAGTTTTTTAGTTGGCACGTAATTCGGAACTAAGGGCTTCATTTGCGCTGTAAATTATAAAGGAGGTTACAACACACAATTCTGAAGTCAAACGTGTAAATTTTAATTTACCTCCGTAGGAATGGTTCCGAAGATCTCAGGATGACGACTCGACGAAACGACGTAATGATTAAGGCATCGGTCTCTCTTTCGGCAGTGCGAGATCCAGTCCTCTCCGCTCCCTTGATTATCCTTATCGTCAAGTGTTGTGTGATTCCTCTAAATCGCTTCGGAAAATGTTGTGACGGTTCTTTGGCCCAGTCTCTTCCCTCTCGTCTTTCTACTGATGTAGAACTCAGTCTCAAATGATATCAGTATGGCAGAATGAATTTTTCATTCTGCAATGGAGTGAAAATGGAAATGAGCGTTTGGGGTCATTGGCGGGAAGCCCCTTGCAGGGCAGGGCAGGCTGCCTTGGTGCAGGTCTTATTACATTCGACGCCACATTGGGCGACCTGCGAGCCGGATGGGGATGAAATGATGACGAAGACAGCACAACACCCAGTCTCTGAGCAGAGAAAATCTCCGACCCAGCCGGGAATCGAACCCGGGCCAGTAGGGCCGCAATTCGTCACGCTGACCGCTCAGCTATCGGGGCGGACTGCAATGGAGTGTGCGCCGATTTGGAATAGGGTGTCGGAGCAGGACTGAGACCTATTGCCTTTGAGTGGTGTACGGACTGAGGTATCCGAGCACGACTCACGACCCGATCTCACAGCCTTACTTCCGCCAGTACCTCGTCTCCTACCTTCCAAACATCACAGGAATGCTCCAACATACTTGTGCGACTAGCATTCCTAGAAGGAACGAAATTGTGCAGAAACGACTCATCCACAACCTAGAGTGCTAGTCCCTCAAGGTGTGCAAGAGGATTTCTGTGGAGTTGGAAGGTAGGAGGAGAGGTACCGGAGAAAGTAAAGTTGCGAGGTCTGTTTCTGAGTCTACTTTGGACACGTCAGTCGGTTAAACACGTTGACGCAAAAAGGCAAAAGCCCGGGGTTTGAGTCCCAGACCTGTAAACCTTTTTAATCTGCCAGGAAGTTTCAATACATATTAATAAGGGCTCTACAACACTCCAGACATTTCAACGCCTTAGTAACGGTCGCGCGTGTTCTTGCGAGGTTGCGACACCTGGCAAAACCAGCCGTCTCTACAGAAAATTACTGCAGCGCCACACTATTTGCTGTCTCTAGTCACAACTTTAGGTGTAACTGCCGACATAGTGTTTAGTTGGCCCTTTCCGTGTACAAAAATGAAGCTGAAATCATCGTGATATCACATTATTAAGATGTATGACCACGCAACTACTCTTTCTGGTTTGTATAATTTCAAACTTATAGCTAAGTGTCGAGACCGTGTACACTCCAGTTCTGCAAATAATTTTTCCCCCCTGCAGAAACGTGCTGTGATGAAAGCAGTGTAAAGCTTTAACGTCACGTCGACGACGCGAACATTAAGAGGCCGGGCACTAACCCCGATAGGGGACGGATGGTCAAAGAAAGCGAACGTGTCTTTTCGAAAAGGAATCATCCCGGCATTTGCCTTAAGTGATCAAAGGAAATCCCAGAATTTCTATCTGTATAATCAGATGGGAATTTGGACACCAATCCTCTCGAGTACGACTCCAGCGTCTTCCCACTGTGGTCGCGCTCTCTCCTGCCTGTAAGCGTGCGTGTGCGTACGTCTCTACTTGCCATTCTAGCCGGAGCCTCTCTACCCGAAAATCGTTGCACACTTTTGTCTCACAGCAGGCATAAAGCGAGTACAGGGAAACAGAATATACAATGGCGTTCCTTGTACGGCGCATTGGTATTTGATTTTCCTAAGGCGTTTCATTGCGTACACCATATTACTTTTAGAGAAAAACTTGTTTTCTGGTTCTCGTATTTGCAATGGACAGGTTTGAAACGTACTTAAAGAAAAAAAAGCTGTCTTGAATATTTGAAAAGAATGTGAGGAGAAAATTTTAGTAACTCGCGAGAAATCAGCGGTCCCAGAAGGTTCAGTTACGGGCCCACTCCTATTCCCTAATACGTGAATGACCTTCCACTTAACATGGATCAAGAAGTATTGGTACTTCTTTGTACACGCTGTTAGAGTTATAATAAATCCTATTACAGAAAATGAGAGACGATTCTTAACGATTTTTTTTGAAAATAGGTATTAAGTGTCTTTCTGAAAATGTACTCTCACTAAATTTTGAGAGAACAGCCTATATTCAGTTCTGCACAACGAACAGTCTTACAAACAGCTGACGCACTACACGAACATGAGTCTGTAGACAGACAACCTCCTCACATGTTCTGCGTATCCCCACAGATCTATGGAATGATTTTATGGGATAACTCACCATTTATAAAGGAAATATTGATTGAAAGAAGGCGAGCAGTAAGGGTAATATATAGGAACCTCTTCAAGAAGTTAGGCATTTTAACTGCACCATCACAATTGACATATTCGCTAATGAAGTTCGTCACAAATAATCCACCCCTAATTGATAGGCGTCTAGCTATAACACTAAAGGGAAAAGAAATTGACCTTTAGTACACATTGTTACAGTTGTCAGTGGTTCAGAAAGGAGTTCAACAGGGAGCAACAAAAATTTATCATGTTTTGCCCAGTACCACAAAATGACAGGTAGCAAAGCAAGTGTTGACTCCAACGCAAGATCATTTCTCTCAGACAACTCCTATACCACGGAAGAATTTTTATTTAAAAACTTTTAGCCCGTAAAAAAGGAAAATAATTTTTAAGGGTAGTTACAAGATTAGGGCTAAAAAATAAGTAGACTGATGTTGACATTTATCACGTGTACATATTCTGTAAGCTGACTTGTTTCACGTATGTCGAAAAAAAAATCGCTTAATTGTTGTACGAAACATCTAACTAACTTGCGTGACGAAGCACTGTGGCATTTCGCTGTATTATATTCGTTTAGGAAGTAAATTTAAAAGATGTTAACTTTCCTGGCTTTTGCGCGAATCAGTATTACGGACGAGTCCTCTAAAACACGTCAGTGTACAGAAAATTGCGGTATTTCTTCGGTAATTGTGCACGTGTTTCCTCGAAGCAGAGAGGTTATGGGGTGGACGGGTACTACGCTACGCTGCTCACCTCTCCCTCTCGTCCGTGTTGTAGGGCCCGCCGTTGATGGCGTCGTGCTTGCCGTGTCCGTTCTGCAGCTGGGTCCGGGCTTTGCTCGCCTTGCACGTGTCGCAGCCGTTGGCGACCACGCCGTTGCTCACCGCGCCGCTCATGTCTGTCTCCTTTTGCTGAAGTGGTACTAGCGTGCTGATCGCAGAGCCAACTGGCCACATGGAGGGCCAGCCGGCGTTTATATATAAACTCGGGCTGACCGCGCCGCAGCGCTGCCAACTACGGAAGCGCGAAGTCCCCAGCGGCTGCCTGCCTATCTGCCTGATAAGTGCGGGCTGTTACGTAATCGGTCTCAGCTGGACGGGAGATACGACCTGGCCTCCCTCCCATCGGGCGGCTGTGCAGTCCCTGAACTCTGCTGTCTACTCTCGTCACCGGGCAGATGGCACGAATTTTACGAGCGTCCCACGTAAACGGCCTAATATAACCATCGGTTATCGTCTCAATTAAGGGGGGCAGGACGTGAAAAATTTAAAAAAATTCGTTTTTTCAAAAATATGCCTATTTTGTAGCGCATATCATCCGGAATAGTTTGATGTATAAAACATAAATATTTGAGAGATTCGCACCAAGATGCAGCGCCACACCACTCTGCACAACATTCTTCTGTCATTAGTAAGTGCGTTTCGCTCTGTAGAATTCGAATGTTTATATTTGCGCCAGAGATTGTCATACGTGAAACAAAGGACTGCTGATGTCAATAATTTATCTGCTGCTATCGACGAAAACCCAAATGAAAGTTTTAACCAATGTACACTGCTGGCCACCGTAAATGCAACACCAAGAAAGACAAGAGGTAGCACAACAAAATTTATTTTGTAGATAACATGTTGACCAAGTATCAAATGATTACGTTTACAGACGTCTGCGACATGTGGTTCCTGCCAGAATCAGTAGCCAGAGTAGCCGCCATTGTTGGAGATCACCGCTGCCACACGTCTCGGCATTGAGTCAAAGAGACGTTGGATGTGTTCCTGGGGTACAGCAGCCCAAGCAGCTTCCACACATTGCCAAAGATCATCTGGTGTGGCAGCTGGGGATGTAATCTGTGTCACTCGTTGAGCAACCATGGACCACATGTTTTCTATCGGCGAAAGATCCGGAGAGCGAGCCGGCCAGGGAAGCAATTCAATCTGGTTATTGACGAAGAACCTTTGGACAATGCGTGCCACGTGTGGTCGCGCATTATCCTGTTGAAATATGGCTGTGGCCGACCCCTGAAGGTAAGGAAGGACAACTGGCTCCAGCACCTCGGATATGTAGCGCCGGCTATTTAAAGTACCGGCAATGCGTACTAGAGGCGTGCGAGAGTAATATCCAATACCGCCCCATACCATAATACACGGTGCAAGACCAGTGTGGCGGTGCATAATGCAGCTGTCCAGCATCCTCTCTCCACGGTGTCTTCACACTCGAATCCGACCATCGTGGTGCTGCAGACAGAAGCGTGCCTCGTCAGTAAAGACAACGTCATTCCATTCTGCCGTCCACATCCGTCTGTCATCACACCATTGGCGACGGAGACGTCTGTGGTTCTGCGTCAATGGTAGACGAAGCAATGGACGTCTTGCGGACAGACCACTCTGCTGTAAACGGCGTCGAATGGTACGCGCAGACACTGGATGATGCGTTACAGACGCAATGTGCTGTGCTATGGTTCGGGATGTCACTGAGCGATCCGTCACTGCCATGCGCACAATTTGCCTGTCAGCACGTGCAGTGGTGGACCGAGGTGAATGCGATCGACCACGTCGGTCCGTCGTACCCTCCTGCACCCAACGGTCACATATCCGCATTACAGTTGATTGGTTTCGTCCAACACGACTAGCGATTTCTCTGTATGATAATCCACAATCTCGGTAAGCCACTATCCTTCCTCTGTCGAACTCGGATACTTGATCAAACGATGTTCGCTGTTGTCTACGAGGCATAACTGATCGTCTTGTGAAACAATCACAAGGTAAACACACGTGCCGAACGTACACTCGTCGAAATCGCCAAGCCTTAAATGGCGCTATGAGGTGGCGCCACAGGCGCGCGTGATTTGCGTCTGCGCTGAAATTCTAATCAGTTGCATATCTCATCGCTGCAAACCCATGGTGCAAATTTCACTTGATTCGGATGCTTCCTTCAGGGTGTTGCATTTACGGTGGCCAGCAGTGTATATGGGAAAGATTGCCAAAAACCATTTTTGTAAGAAGAAATGCACTTGCTATTGGCCTTTATGACGCAGTTTCATGTTTTAATGATGGTGTGCAACGCAGGAAATATGTTTTAGACAAAATGGGAATTAAGCTCAGAATGAACCGCATCAAAGCTTTATATGTGATAGACAGAGCGTATAGAGAAAGCAGATAAATCATTTTTGGAGGTGATAAAATCAAGGAGAGTGCATCATGGGAATGTGAAAAGAAGAAAACTGATTTAGAAAATGAAAAAGAACCCACTTATGGTGCTGGAGAGTTCTAAGAGCATCCCAAATGCAAGCAGAAACTTTAACGGCCATTTTCTGCAAAACACAAATTTCTGTACTTAGTTACATGTAACACCCAAAGAAAATATCCTATTACTTTTAAACTTGGTATGCTTATCAAACACAAACTCCTTAATGCAAAACTCTAGAATTTTCCAAATCTATCATAAACTGTGGTGAAAATTGAAATAATTAACTGTAAAATTTGAGTTTTTTTCTAAACATGAAGTTTAAAATGTAACAGCTCATTCATTTTTTCATAAATTAAATAAATTCTAGAGTTTCATACACTTGTAAGTATGGCTTGTATGCTGTCCAAAATTCATCGAAGAATCTCTCTTAGTTATGAAGAAAAGTGTATCTATAGCAAACAACACAGCCAATAGTAAGTGAAAAAATGATGGAATTTCACATGTAAAAAAAAATTTAATATGTTTTTGTACTTCCATTGCTATGAGTATGAATCCTGAATCCTTCCTCATCGTGCTGACAAAGTTTTATGGATTTTTTTTTTAAAAGTATAAACAGTGGAAATTAAAATGTCCTGTGGTGCCTCCCTGCTCCAAATCGGCCCGTTTGACGTCCTACCACCCTTAATGGCGTGCTCATCGTATTCAGGTACTACCGTAGACCATAGCTCGCCGACCACATTAACCAAAGTTATTTAAAAGCAGTCTAGAAAGCAGCCGACGTTAACTTCTGACAGGCTTCGGCCTTTCAATTACGTGCCATCATCTGAGTGTACTAACAAAAGTAACAGTGCTATACTACATAGAGAAGCTAACGATGTAAAAGTACACTCTAAAACGATGTACCACTACCCATTGGATGAGGGCGATGACGCCTGACCCCCTGTGGATGCCTCAGCCACTGTTAACTGATGCTCATGGCTCGCTCTTTACTTAATTGGACAGTGCCTGGCTATCTCTAGGTTGTGCAAGTTTTCGGATGTGGCAGTCTGCCGCGCTGCCCCACACTACTGCCGCATATTCCATTACCGGCCTTATAAGGGCGAGAAACAGCGCAATACCGCAACGTGTGGGTAGGGTTGTTTTCGGGTTCAAGGTTGGGTACAGTGCTCTCAATCTGCCATAGGCTTTACCCCTAATATCCGTTATGTGTGGCACCCACGTGAGGTGCTGTGCAGGGGGACCCCGAGGTACTTCGCGGTGAGAGTCCATGTAATGGGGCCTCCCATGATCCGCATCGGCTGTGATGGCTAAGCAGCCACGGCATATATATTGGGTAGAGAGAGGGCGCTCCAGAGCCTAAGGCATTAAAGCTCTGTACAAAAGGAAAGTATGGCCATCCTAGTCCCCTGCGTTTGCCGCCGTCCTCAGTTCAGGAGTGGCTGTAACCGCGTCACGTAACATTAGCAGCCATTGTGGGCCCAAGCGCTACGTGTGAAGCATACGAACTGTTGTAAATTTTAGAAGTTTTAAGTAGAATAATGCCTCAATGCTGTATTTTTGGCTGTTCGTTTCGAGGCGAAAAGGGAGGAAGACGGTACAGCTTAACTGTACAGTATGGTTTAAACTTATATTTAGGATGCTCACAATAATAAATTGTACTTTGTTCCACACAATATAATGTACAAAAAGAAAAAAATTACACTATTAAAGTACCGAATCTACGACCTTTCATTCAGTAACCATAAATGTTACCAGCAAACTATTATTACTGTTTCAACCTGTCCGCTTACCTACAGTATAGTAATATCAGTACAGTTGTTACTGTTTCCTACGGCCTACATTTGATCGTAGGCCTAGTTTTATTCGAACACATTTCAAAAATATTGTATTCTTTTGTACTTTCGTAATCATTCTTCTAATGTCATAGAACAATTTGCAGACAAAATTTTATGGGATAGAAAAAAAAATGTTCAAATGTGTTTGAAATCTTATGGGACTTAACTGCTAAGGTCATCAGTCCCTAAACTTACACACTACTTAACCTAAATTATCCTAAGGACAAACACACACACCCATGCCCGAGAGAGGACTCGAACCTTCGCCGGGACCAGCCGCACAGTCCGTGACTGCAATGCCTTAGACCGCACGGCTATGGAATAAATCTGACAAAAAGATAAAGCATGTGTAACCATATACGCACTTTTATAAATTCTGTTTACTAAGGTACCGCCCATATATATTTGATTACAATGCTTTATTTCGAATAACAAAAGAGCCATTGGGCTAATTTTCGTAATACCGAGTAGCAGGAACAAGAAGTAAGTCGATATAGAGCTTTAAATTAGTGATGTATTTTTCCTTGCACTTGTTAACTAATATTGGTTCCCTCCTGTCCTGCTGAAAATTGAACAATCCAGTTCAACGTTAATTACAACAACAGGTGTTAAAACTCGATACCGCAACAAGAACTGCGAAATCTGCTTTCGCTATTGATAAAGGATAGCAGGGCTAACCTAACCTAACCTATCCTAAGAAACTGTGTTTCATGCTCACCGCAACAAGTGTTTTTCAACTCATTTACCTTAAATTTGTTGAGTTTTTTTGTTGCTAAGTACCCGACATGTTCCGTTTGAAGCCACTGATCAGTTTTAGCAGCGCATTAGACGGTTGAGTGCACTTCTTTAATAATGCTGCAGAAGTCAGCGTATCACCAGCGGCGCAGGGCCCCAACATGGCGGCCATTGGCAAGTTGGCTGTACTTTCCCTATATGTGGCATCAAACAGACAACAAATCTTACAAATTTACCTTGTTATTTTAATAGTTGTGAATATCTCCTTGTATAAAACACGGGACAGTCGCAGAAATATTAATTTATAATACCAGTCACGTCAACGATTTCGCAAATGAAATGTGTACATAATTTCCACATTTTTACTGCTCTTCTTAAGACATATTTTTATTCTAAGCTCCAAGTGTTTCTAAATTACTTGTAACAAATCGTTTCCTCTTGTCAACAGTGATGTATCGCAGATTATCCACAATAACATTATGTGGCTAAACTGGCGCCACTTCCTTAAACAACGCCCCTTTTATCTTTGGTGAGTGATAGACCACCGGCCTCCAGAGTTATACAAGCGTCAAGTATATCTTTGATAACTGACAGACATATCAACCTGTATGTCTCCATGGAAACGGCGTCCTAATACGTTATTACAGGAACGAAGAGATGGCTCACATAAACAACGATGCGTTTAGTTTTTTCTAGTGTCTTTTAAGACTTTAAATAACTGACTACTAATACAAAGAAGTCAATATGTATAATTTTGATATTAATATGGCATACATTTTGTTTCATTACGAATAAATGGCAGCAGCTATAGAACTAAAGATCTTATAGTGCCACTTCTACATCTACATCTACATCTATACTCCGCGAGCCACCTTACGGTGTGTGGCGGAGGGTACTTATTGTACCACTATCTGATCCCCCCTTCCCTGTTCCATTCACGAATTGTGCGTGGGAAGAACGACTGCTTGTAAGTCTCCGTATTTGCTCTAATTTCTCATGTAAACTTCATGTAAACGACGCTCTGGACCCCAGTTAACGATTTACACCAGATTGTCATGCATTTTATGAGGCTGGTTGTAATATAGTTTATGAACCACAAATGAATATAAACTAGTTTCTTGATTAGTTAAATTAAAAAATAAATATTTAAGAATTAAAACTCAAAACGATATGTAAGTCGTTCCGCATCGGCTGACGGCGATGCCTTATGCTCTAGAGCGCCCTCTCTCTACCCTATACATAACTCGCGGCTGGTAAGCCATTAGCATCAGTCACAGTGACTTAGGCATCCACAGCGGTCAGGCGCCATCGCCGTCATCCAGATAGGTAATGATGCATTGTTTTAGAGCATACTTTCACATAATTGGCTTCTCTATATAGTTTAGCACTGTTACTTCTAATATGAAAGTGCATACTCTGATGGTAGTCCGTAATTAATAGGCGGAAACCGGTCAGACGTTAACATCGGTCGCGATCAAGACTTCTTTAAATAATTTTATCACAATAAGATAGCTGTTCTCCAACAATGTTATACAAAATTATTAACCAAAGTTCCTGAGACGCTGGTAAAAAAAATATTGACAGAATTAAATGACAATTCTGATTTTGCTTTTTCGATACTGAAGTTTTCAATATATCGCTTACGAGGAAGGAACAAGTAGAATTTGTCAGACAGTACAATGCCGTCAATAGGTAGCTACCTTGAAAACAGATATCAATGCATTGTCTGTGGATCGGTGACAAAAGTGAAATTCCCTGCAGAAATAGTGGGCCATTCTGTCTCTGTAGCCGTCAATAACTGCGAAAGTGTTGTCGGTGAAGGATTTTTGCACGAACTGACCTCTCGATTATGTCCAATAAATGTTCGATGGGATTCATGTCGAGCGATCTGCGTGGCCAAGTCATTTGTTCGAATTTTCCAGTATGTTCTTCAGACCAATTGCAAACAAATCTGGGCCGGTGACATGGTGCATTGTCATGGAAACATTGAGTCCATGAATGGCTGCCTGCAAATCGTCTCAAAGTACCCGAACATAACCATTTCCAGTCAATTGTCGGCACTGTTGGACCAGAGGACCCAGTCCATTTCATGTAAACACAGCCCTCTCCACTATGGAAGCGTCACCAGCTTGTACAGTGCCTTGTTGACAACTTCGCTTCGGGGAGGGGGGTATGCGCCACCCTTCCATCTTACCAACTGAAATGGGGACGTGTCTGACCAGGCCACAGTTTTCCAGTAGTCAAGGGTCCAACCGATATGGTCAAGAGCCCTGGCCAGGCGCTGCAGGCGATGTCCTCCTCTTAGCAAAGGCACTAGCATCGGTCGTCTGCTGCCATAGTCCATTAATTCCAAATTTCGCCGCACCGTCCTAACGGATACATTCGTCGACGTGTGGTTATTTCACGCAGTGTTCCTTGTCTGTTAGCACTGACAACTCTAAGCAAACGCAGCTGCGTCGGTCGTTAAGTGAAGGCCGTTGGCCACTGCATAGTCCGTGGCGGGAGTAATAACTGAAATTCGGTGTTCTCTGCACAATCTTGACATAGTGCATCTCGGAATATTGAATTCCCTAACGATCTCCGAAGTGGAATGTCCCATGCGTCTAGCTGCAACTACCACTCCGCATTCAGAGTCTTAATTCCCGTCGTGCGGCCTTAATCACGTCGGAAACCTATTCACGTGAGTCACCTGAATACAAATGACATTTCCACCAACGCACCGCCCTTTTATAACTTGTGTACGCGATACTGCCGCCATCTGTATATGTGCATATCGCTATCGCATGACCTCTGTCACCTCAGTATATTTCCTCTATATTGCGTTCCCATAACTATCACTTTCAAATTCTGAAGGTAGCAGGGGTAAAGTACAGGGAGCAAAAGACCATTTACAACTTGCAGAGAAACCAGTTGGCAGTTACAAAGTCGAGGAGCATAAAAGGGAAGCCAAACTAAACAAAAATTTGGTGAAGAAATTAAAGCTCAGGGAGAAAAAAATACGAACTTGTCGATGACATTGTAATTCTGTCAGAGACAGCAAAGGATTTGGGTGAGGTGTTGAACGGAATTAACAGCGTCTAGAAAGAGGACGTAAGATGAACATCAACACAAGCAAAACAATTGTAACGTTACGTGGTCTAATTAAATCAGGTGATGCTGAGGAAATTAGATTAGGAAACGAGACACTAAAAGTAGTAGACGAATTTTGCTCTTTGGCTAGTAAAATAAATGATGATGGCCAAAGTGGAGAGAATGTAAAATGTAGACTGGCAACGACAAGAAAAGCGTTGCTGGAGAAGAGAAATCTGTCAGCATCGAATACAGATTTAAGTGCTAGGAAGTCTTTTCAGAAGGTATTTTTCCGAAGTGTAGCGGTGTACTGAAGTGGAATGTGGATGATAAGCAGTTCACACAATAAGAGAATACAAGGCTTTTAAGTGGTTCAAATGGCCCTGAGCACTATGGGACTTTACATCTCAGGTTATTAGTCCCCTAGAACTTAGAACTATTTAAACCTAACTAACCTAAGGGCATCACACACATCCATGCCCGAAGCAGGATTCGAACCTGCGACCGTAGCGGGCGCGTGGTTTGAAGCGCCTAGAACCGCTCGGCCACTGCGGCCGGCTACAAGGCTTTGAAATACAATATGGTGCTGTAGAGGAATGCTGAAGATTAGAGGGATAGATTGCGTAACAAACCAAGAAGTACTGAATAGAATTGGGAAGAAAAGAAGTTTGTGGTATAACTTGACTAAAAGGGGGCAGTGGTTGACAAGACACGTTCAGAGACGTCAAGGGATCATCAACTTAGTGGTGGAGAGAGGTGTGTGGACGTAAAAATTGTAGATCAAGAGATGAATACAGTAAGCGGGTTTGGAAAGGTGTAGGTTGTAATAGTTATTCGGAGATGGAGAGGATGGAGTAACTTGGAGAGCTGCATCAGAACAGTCTTGGATTGAAGACCACAGCGACGATAACTATCATTTATATTCTGAAGGCATTTAGCTGCAGTTCCAGGCCTAAGGACATTGCCTCGGCGGTACAGGTATGAATGACGAACTCTGTTCAGTATCATGACTGGCTCAAAACTTGTGTGGTAGACATAGCCGTAAGAATTCGCAGGTTATCCTGATACAACACCGAACGTTGATCAGCGAACAGTTTTGTGAAACATTTACTTGTGTAGGAAGAACCAAAACTCCACCGATAAGCGTCCAGAAGTGGTAGTATGGACCAAAACCTGAAAAAAATATGCTCAGTAACACCAAGCTCTAAAATGAATGAGCACTTCTTCAGAATAAGACATGCGTTTCACAATGGCAAAGACGTACAACCGGTTCATAGCACTAAGGACATGCAGTTTAGAGCCGACGTTTACCTTTTTTTGTCCCATAGTACCATGTCCCAAAATATGATGTCTCTCAGAGTAGCAAAAATGAACAAGTGCTGATAGTATAGCTCTCAAGATGAGCATTTTAGAGTCCGTGTTTACTACACTTTTTTCCTGTTTTGGTCCGTTACAGCACCTCTGAAAGTTGGTCGGTATAGTTCTGACACACTCTGTATAACTCTTTATGGTATCTAGTAACCCAATCAAGAAAAAAAATGTTAATAACGTTCCATGAACACCAAAACGGGAACGAACAAACTGCCACAGCATGCAGGAGATCTGTCTGTTGCCTGCATGGTATTAAAAACTAGTCTAGTTTTTAGTACTGCCGATTGTTCACTGATGGGATGTAGTTCAAAATGATATAGCTAGTGAAAACTCCACATGAATCGAGGTAGCTGTGAACCCTACCGTAAGACTTGCGGGTAACGCTTCGTTGTTCGACCACGCCAGCTGTTGCGCTCTAGTAAGAGTGGAAGTGACTGGACAGTCAACGTGATTTTCACACACTCTGTTTACCTCACCAGCTTCTCACTCACTGGTGTATTCAGTATCTTTAATCGCAACTGAAGTACCTGCCATAGTTTCCAAAACACAATAAAAGTCAGATGCACCCAGCATTTTGGCTGTATCTCTGTTGTAAGAGCAGATGACGGCCGAAAGCGGTAATTTCTTGTGTGTAATGGTGCCGGAAATTACCTACTCTCAAAACAAGCGTTAACCATCACTTACGTCTTCAATAAGACGGAAATTTGTAAAAGTGTTTCATCCAAATCACTCAGATCGAGGTTCCATTCGTGAATACCGAAATCGTACTGTCTGTAATTCACATTTTTTAGTTTGGCTGCTCGTATTACGAAAACATCTACATCTGCCTTATACTCCGCAAGCCACTTAACGGTGTGTGGCAGAGGGTGCTTTATGTACAACTAACAGATTCCACTCACCCCCCCCCCCCCCCTAATTCCCATGCTGTTCCGCTCGCGAATGGCACGTGGGAAGAATGATAGTCGGTAAGCCTTTGTATTGGTTCTGATTTCTCGAATTTTCTCCTCGTGGTCATTACGCGAGACGTAAGTGGGGGAAAGAACACTACTGGCCATTAAAATTGCTACACCACGAAGATGGCGTGCTACAGACGCGAAATTTAACCGACAGGAAGAAGATGCTGTGATATGCAAATGATTAGCTTTTCAGAGCATTCACACAAGGTCGGAATGTAGCCTATCGCGATAGCTGTTTATGGTATCACGACATTGGTGCTTGCGTTGGTCGAGATCCAATGACTGTTAGCAGAATATGGAATTGGTGGGTTCAGGAGGGTAATACGGAACGCTGTGCTGGATCCCAACAGCTTCGTATCACTAGCAGTCGAGATGACAGGCATCTTATCCGCATGGCTGTAACGAATCGTGCAGGCACGTCTCGATCCCTGAGTCAACAGATGGGGACGTTTGCAAGACAACAACCAACTGCACGAACAGTTCGACGACGTTTGCAGCAGCATGGACTATCAGCTCGGAGACCATAGCTGCGCTTACCCTTGACGCTCCATCACAGACAGGAGCGTCTGCGATGGTGTACTCGACGACGAACGTCATTTTTTCGGATGAATGCAGGTTTTGTTTATAGCATCAAGATGGTCGCATCCGTCTTTGGCGACATCGCGGTGAACGCACATTGGAAGCGAGTATTCGTCATTGCCATACTGGCGTATCACCCGGCGTGATGGTATGGGGTGCCATTGGTTACACGTCTCGGTCACTTATTGTTCACATTGACATCACTTTCAACAGTGGACGTTACATTTCAGATGTGTTACGACACGTGGGTCTACCCTTTAATAGATCTCTGCGAAACCCTACATTGCAGCAGGATAATGCACGACCGCATGTTGCACGACCTGTGCGGGCCTTTCTGGATACAGAAAATGTTCGACTGCTGCCCCGGCCAGCACATTCTTCACATCTCTCACCAATTGAAAACGTCTGATCAATGGTGGTCGAGCAACTGGCTCGTCACAATACGGCAGACAGTACCGTTGATGAACTGTGGTATAGTGTTGAAGCTGCATGGGCAGCTGTACGTACACGGCATCCAGGCTCTGTTTGACTCAATGCCCAGGCGTATCAAGGCCGTTATTACGGCCAGAGGTGGTTGTTCTGGGTACTGATTTCTCAGGATCTATGCACCCAAATTGCGCGAAAATGTAACCACATGTCAGTTCTAATATAATATATTTGTCCAATGAATACCCGTTTATCATCTGCATTTCTTCTTGGTGTAGCAATTTTAATGGCCAGTAGTGTATTATGTTGTCCAACTTTTCCCGGGAAGTGCTCTCTCGAAATTTCATTAGTAAATGGCTCTATGATGCACGACGCCTCTTTTGTAACGTCTGCCACTGGAGTTTGTTGATCATTTTTATAACGATCTTTCGCTAGCTAAACGATCTTGTAACGAAACGCGCTGCTCTTCGTTGGATCTTCTCTATCTCTTCTGTTAGTCCTACCTGGCACGGATCCCAGAAAGAAGAACGATACTCAAAATCGGACAACCAAGCGCCCTTGGTAAGCCACTTCCTTTGTGGACGAGTTACATGTCCTTAATATTCTTCCTATGAATCTGTCTGGCATCTGCTTTTCCTGCTATTTTCTTTGTGTGGTCAGTCCGTTTAACATCGCTCTGGACAATCAATCCTAAATATTTTAGGGTAGATACCATTTTCAGCAATTTGTCATCCATCGTGTAGTCGTGCAGCAGCGAATTTACAATGAAGAGCCAAAGAAGCTGGTATACCTGCCTAATATTGTGTGGGGCACCCGCGAGCACGCAGAAGTGTTGCAACACGACGTGCCATGGACTCGACTAACGTCTGATGTATTGCTGGAGGGAACTGACACCATGAATTCTGCAGGGCTGTCCATAAATCCGTAACAAAACGAGGGAGTGGAGAACACTTTGCGAGGTGCCGGGGCTAGCGGTGTATTTAACACTAAATTCTAGAATCTACATATGTAAATGATGCTCTAAGCGCCCCCTATTCTAACTCCGATTTTTGCTGTTGCACAAGGATTAAAAAATATACGCGAACTGACTGTAATCAACCCTGCAAGTGGAGTAGAAAAGAGTTTGGCACCTGCAATAATTTAATTTGATAAATAAGTTAAATAAAGGAAGGTTTCATTAACATAGTGAGAAATGATGGGTTGCTCTACCGATTAACAGAATGAAAGTTCTGTCCAAAATAACAATATGATTTATTAAGACTAAACACAAAATAATAAACAAAAACACATGAAACATTTATAATACATCAAATTGGCTCAAATTGAATACTCAAACAAACGCTGTGAAGGTGAAGTTGTCCCTAAACTAGATTGTGAGGTTTATGACGAAGTGGTACATGGAGCCAATTCCTTGCCACTCAAATCTTAAGGGAGACACACAGCTAACCCAACATTAATTGCTGCTACTTAAGACGGAACAAAGTTAGAAAAAGACGAACAGGCGCGCTCTGCTGAGCTCTGATTATCACCTAGGAAAATCCCTATCTGCCGGTGCTGCGGACATACATTACCAAACTGTCTTCTTAACTGCCAGAACACGATCTGGCGTACCGGAGGCGATGGCTGGTTGCTTCGACGTCCTCGACCGAAAGGCGAGAGCCGACTACTTAGAGCACCCATACAGGCCGAACACACAACATTCCCGCCCCCACGACAGTGGCCGTGGTTAAACGTTCCAATCAGCAACTCGAAAACCGGCGGAAAATACCACTCCATTGCCGGAGCACTACCATTCCACCAATGGAGATTCTTGGCGCCAATTTCTGCGCTGATTTTTGCTACGTCACGGAGCTGTGCCCTGAGCAAGCCAATCACAGTTACTGTTTTGCAGAAAGCGCGGGAATTTTCCCGCCACAACTGCCTGGGTACACAAGTCATTCCCACGCCTCGCTGGTAGCCCGCCAGAAAGTGTTTTCGCTAAGATTCTGCGAAGTAACGGAACCTCTAGCCCAGCCGCTACTTCAGACCCCTCCTGGCGTGTCTTTTGACAATGTCGGCGTCTGCAAAGCATTCACTCGACTTCCTCACACCCGTCGGCTAAACCCTTTCCCGATCAGCAGAGCCCGCCTGTCACCGGACCACCCGGGTGACGAGAGACGCTGCGTGGGAAGTCCGCGTGTGAAGGAATAGCTACTTTTCACTGCATGCAATTAGAGAGGAAAATCAAATCGTAAGATAGAAATACGAGAGGGGGCTCATGCCACCTCTCAACTTCTGAACAGCACGTTGCAAGGCATCCCAGATGTGCTCAATAATGTTCATGTATGGGGAGTTTGGTGGCCAACGGAAGTGTTTAAACTCAGAAGAATGTTTCTGGACCATTCTGTAACAATTCTGGACGTGTGGGGTGTCGCATAGTCCTGCTGAAATTCTCCAAGCCCGTCGAAGTCCACAATGGACATGAATGGATGCAGGTGATCACACAGGATGCTTACGTACGTCTCACCTGTCAGAGTCGTATCTATATGTATCAGTGGTCCCATATCATTCCAACCGTACACGCCCCACTCAATTACACAACCTCCACCAGCATGAACAGTCCCTTCTGAAATGCAGGGTCCATTGATTCATGAAGTGGTCTTCATATCACTCCAACTGCACACGTCCCGTACCATTACAGAGCCTTCACCAGCTTGAACAATCCCCTGCTGACATGCAGGGTCCATGGATTCATGAGGCCGTCTCCATACCCGTACACGTCCATCCACTCGATTCAATTTGAAACGAGACTCGTCCGACCAGGCAACATGTTTCCAGTCATCAACAGTCCAATGTCGGTGTTGACGGGTCCAGGCGAAGCGTAAAGCATTGTGTCGTGCAGTCACCGAGGGCACACGAGTGAGCCTTCGGCTCCGAAAGCCCATATCGATGATGTTTCGTTGAATGCTTAGTACGCTGACACTTGTTGATGGCCTTGCATTGAAATCTGCAGCAATTTGCGGAAGGGTTGCACTTCTGTCACGTTGTGACGATTCTCTTCAGTCGTCGTTGGTCCCGTTGTTGGAAAGTCTTTTTCCGGCCGCAGCGATGTCGGAGATTCGACGTTTTTCCGGATTCCTGATATTCACGGCACACTCGTGAAATGGTAGTACAGGAAAATCCCAACTTCATCGCTACCTCGCCGATACTGTGTCCCATCGCTCGTTGCGCCGACTATAACAACGCGTTCAAACTCAGTTAAATCTTGATAACGTGGCATTGTAGCAGCAGTAAACCGATCTAACAACTGCGCCAGAAAATTCTTGTCTTATATACTGTAGGTGTTGCTTGCCGCAGCGCCGTATTCTACCTCTTTACATATTTTTGTATTTGAATGCGCATGCCTGTAACAGTATCTTTTGCGCTTCAGTGTATTTTCCTGTCTAGGCTCAATGTGTTACGTTTAGTACTTTCAGGGTCAACTGTCAGAGCCTGCACCATTCGTCAGTTTTCTGTAGGTCATTCTGCAAATCGATACTGTCTTCTGGTGTTGTTACTTTGTTACAGACAATCACATAATAAAGAGCTTCTGACACCTACTGCTATATCATCCTATTGCACTTCCTTTGGTACTCCGGAAATTACTTCTACATCTGCCAATGTTGTTCCGTTAAGAGCGACCATGTTGAGTTCTATCTGCAAGGAAGTGGAATCCAGTCACAAATCTGCTTCGATGATCGATAAGGTCGTATTTCTTTTTTTCACTACACGACAGTGCGGGACGGTGTCAAGGAACACGGCACCAACTTCAGCGCCGTTGTTTACAGCGCTATGGATCTGATGGAGGATCAGAGCGAGTTGAGTTTCGCAGGATCTCTGTTTGCGGAATCCATCTTGCTTGTTATACAGGAATTGTTGCTATCTTTGGTCGGAGATCATATGAGAGCATATAATCCACACCAAATAGACAGAAAATTCTGACCACCTGCATAAAACCAGCTGCGAGCATTGGCTCATGTCGGTACCAGCGATGTGTGTCGATTTTTATCAAAAGAGTTTCCATGTGGTTTCCGGCGGCTACCTGAAGTGGTAGCAAGGTGAAGGCGGAGATCAACATCTGTAGCACCGTTGACAGTAACGATTGTTGATAGTTTGTACAGAGCCAGTGTAGAGGGTTATACTCGACAACCGGAATAAATTAACTGTTGGTTCCTTTTCCCCACCCCCGACTCAGATGATAGAATTGCTGAAAGATTCACGAAAAATTTGAGTTTCATTTCGTACAGGTAGTGCACCTGTTCAAAAATGCTCAAATGTGTGTGAAATCTAATGGGACTTAACTGCTAAGGTCATCAGTCCCTAAGCTTAACACCACTTAACCTAAATTATCCTAAAAACAAATACACACACCCATGCCCGAGGGAGGACTCGAACCTCCGCCAGGACCAGTCGCACAGTCCGCGACTGCAGCGCCTTAGACACCTTTTTTTTTTGCGTTTTGTTCGTTGTTGATCGTTGTGGACGCCACATGACATCTGGTCAAGTTCGTATGTTGATCCTTCCACTCAGTTTTTTTATTACAGAGGCCAACCAACTCTCTGACCGAACACGCTGAGCTACCGTGCCGGCACCGCTCGGCTAATCCTGCGCGGCGTAGTGCACGTGACTTATACAACTGTAGTCGGAGGTGTCTTCAATCTGCCCTCGCTATGTTAGCGAAAATACGTGGTTCAAGTTGGTGGTACACATAAACCATCGTCCAAAGCTGTACTAAATGTTTTTTCCGTAAACTATTTTCAGCAGTTAGTTCAGGAGCACACACGAAGTGAGGAAGGTCGCGTTAACGTACTAGATCTATTAGCAAGAAACAATTCTGAGCAAACAGAGAGCGTCATCGCTTGTACAGGGATTAGTGATCACAAGGTCGTTGCAGAGAGGCTAAACACTGTAACATCCAAATCCATGAAAATGAACGCAAAATGTATCTACTAAAATATCAGATACAAAATTTGCTTGACGTCTCCACGAGGGACAATCTCCATTATTTGCAAACTATGAAAGGGAGTTCAGAGAAATACTGTTGGTGGAAATTGACAGACTCATATCAAGTAAATTCGTAAGAGACGGAACAGATCCCCCATGGTAGGCACGAACAGATGCCCCCATGATACTCAAAACAGCTCACTACCCTGTAACAGAATCAACGAAGTAGCATGCCAGATTTAAAAAAACGCAGAATCTCCGAGATTGACGAAGTTTTACAGAACCTCGAAATTTAGCGCGGACTTCATTACGAGATCCTCTTAAGTTTCCAGAATAAAACTCTGTCTCGAAATGTGGTAGAAAATCAAAAGAGAGTCTGTTCGCAAATAAAGTATACCAGTGGCGAGACGCAATGAATACAACTGCACAACAGCAATGGTAATGTTACTGATGATGGAGCCGGTAAAGCGGAGTTACTAAACACGTATTACCGAAATTCCTTCAACAAACTAGATGCAGTAAATACTGCAGAATTCGTATTCAGAACAGCTGCCCCTGAGTCACTTAGAAGTAGATACTCTTGTTGTACCGAAGCGGCTTACGTCACTCAATAAAGGCAAGTCTTTCTGTCTAAACGTCCGCCTCGGTAGCGCAGCTGTAGCGTTACCGCCTACCACGCAATGGATCCCGAGTTCGATTCCCGGCAGGGGACACGGTGCTGTGTGTCCTTCATCATCATTATCATTGACACGCAAGTCGCCGAAGTGGCGTCAACTAAAAAGACTTGCAATACATCGGCCGAACCCCGAAACGGGATATCCCGGCCAATAAATGCCATACGATCATTTCAGTTGCTGTCTAGACTATATAGCAATCACTTTCCTTTCGGAGTATGCTGATAAAGTAGCTCAAGTTTTAATAAACATATACAATACTTCCCCTAGCACGACGGAAGGTCTGTTTCTAGAGACTGGAAAGTAGCACAGGTTACATCGATATACAAGAAAGGAAATAGAAGTAATCTGCTGAATTACATATTCATATCACTGACTTCAGTCAGCATTAGGTTTCTGGAACATACACTGTGTTCGAAAATCATGAAATATCTCAGAAAAAACGATACATTTACATAATCTGCATGAATTCAGAAAAGGTCGTTGTTGTGAAACACAGTACCGAGTGCCATCGACGGGGGATCCAAACAACAGCCGTTTGATGTGTAGTTTACATTGGTTGCTCCACAACAGTTCACTGTTACGCCATCGTCGATGTCAACAGCATGTTGAGTTTCGTAACTACACGTTTCTGTCTTTTCTTTCGGGCTTCCTCGTCATCTAGGTCAGTAACTGTGAGTGTCGTACATCATATCCAGCACCTTCTTCCGGGTTGTCAGGTTGGCAGCCTTTCCTGGCAGTATGCCCTCATAAATTGCGGAGTAAGTTGTGCCTTATTACCGATCGGCGCCTCCACTGTGTTCTGATCACTCCGCGAAACACCTGCTCAAACGACACCTATCTTGCTTGCTAGAATACTCTTTACTATCGTATTATTATACCGCTTCCACAATAAAATATAAATACCAGTCTCCCTTACAAAACTAGCGATAATGTCTCTGACCGCAGAAAGATACCTGCTAAGTTTGTGAAGGAAACAATTTATTCCATGCCAAATAGAAATTATCTTTTAGCTCAATCTTTTCGTTTGTTCATTTCGACAATTTTCGTTTCCCATCTCATTTTTCCCCTCCAACGCTTTTGCCAGAGACAAGCTAATCCATTAGCATATGTGTCACAAATCTGCATAGACGTCCACAAGGGTGGGAGGGGGGGGGGGGGAGGAAATGGGGGGGGCTTACCCCTTCTTGAATCAGGGGACTCGTCACGAAATAATCACGCACCTTTATTAATGATTCTCTGCGAATGTGCTGAACCGCAAATACTATAATGCTGTCGAGCGCTACGGTAAATGCTGTGCTAACTACATCCCAAGGATGTTAACAGTCAAGTGTACCTGGCGAATTTTAGGGTGGGTCTGGAAGATTTTCTACCTTCATCTAATCGCATACTGGTCTTGGCTTACACATCATGCAGCTTTCTAAACACGTTTTGTTGTATATTAGTAATGCCAGTCAATATTAAACAATAGAAAGTCTGAAATCAATCCAATAAATGCATTAGCATGATCAGATGCGAAGTTCTTCAGACAAACAAACTGTTCGCATCAAAGCTAAATAAGCTTTCTTTTAAGTTTGTTCTCTGTTTCTCCACTTAGGCTAGTACTAACGTGGCATTTTTTTCTTCATACTCAACAGAATTTTCTCAATCGCTTGATTCTTTCTTCTGTGTAATATTTTTAATTATCAGTTTCAACCTAACGCAATTGGGCTATGAGTAGGTTTCTTTTGCGAAAATTTTCAAGCAATATTTCTTAATTTGTTGGATACTCTGAATTTAATCATAGTAGGATGTAATTTTAAATCGTTGAATTAAAAACTTAGCATCCTGCTTCTTATTAGTAACATACAGAGCTGTACTTTGCCTATAATGTTGGAATTTGTTTAACATGTACGTAGCAAATAACACATCTTACAAATTCTAAAGTGGTAAGTATCAATCATTTGGGACACAATAAGTTTTATGTACTCCTTGTCAAATTTAGTTAGAGCGGCATGACACGTTTTTAGACGCTCTGAATCAATTATATCAAGAATGGCAGCTCTAGAGTTCTTTCCCCTCTTGGATAAATTTCTACGAACGCCCATACAATTCCGTCCACTCTTAGGGTTTGCGTCAGTACAGTATCTGCATCTCTACACCGTGAGATGCATGGCGGAAGTTACTTTTTATTCTGCCATATATTAAGATTCCAATCGGTTGCATTCACAGACGGAGAGTGGGAAGAATGTCTGCTTGTACGCTTCTCTACGAGCTATATTTCCGTAATATTGTCTGCGCAGTCTCTACAGGATAGATACATATCGGGCTGAAGGATATATGTGGTTTACAATGAGGTGGCCAAAATAACTGGGTGTCGGACGGTGCAGCAACTCGACGTTGCATGGACTCAATAGGTCGTTGAAATTCCTGTGTAGAAATATTGAGCCACGCTGTCTCCACAACCGTCCATGACTGCTAAAGGATTGTCGGTGCAGGATTTCGTGCGCGAACTAACCTCACGATTTTGTCTCATAAATGTTCGATGCGATTCATATTGGGCGATTTGTGTGGCCAAATCATTCGCTCGAATTGTCCAGAATGTTCTTGAAACCAATCGCGAACAACTGTTGCCTGATGATGTGGCGTATTTTCATCCACAAAAATTCCACCGTTGTTTGGGAACATTAAGTCCATGAATTACGATTTCCAGTCAATGATCGATTAAACTGAACCAGAGGCTCCTCTCCATTCCAAGTAAATGCAGCCCACACCAGCTTGCACAGTGCCTTAGTGACAGTCTGGGTACATGGCTTTGTGCAGACTGCACCACAAGTATTGGGGCACGGCAGGTTCTGCCCAACTTTCCATTGTTGGCAGATGTATCGAAGATGGTGGCGATGTCATGCAAGATGGCGACATGTAGACTTGGCAACAGCGCATGACGTCATCAAAGATGGCGGCCATGACGTCAGCTAAGGACGGAAGTACCGTTATCCAAGATGACGGCTTGTGGTGGAAAGTGCCTCCCCTCCTCTCCCCCAGAAAAATGGCACAAAGCTCAAATTACAACAGAATAATGCATCACACCTCTACTAACTTAAGAAAAACCGAAGGAAGATAGGTCACTTGGGCTACCTCCACTAACCCAACTCACCCGACCGCCACCTCCTCCTAAGGATTCATGGGAAAAGGACTCAACCAGTGCTGGCTGTAAGTCTTTATTTAAACAATTTCATGAAGTATGGCCATCCAGTGTTTTCACCATGAGGTCCGGACTCCAACTGACTTAGTACACAGTACCACCAACAGAGGGCACTCTCATCTGTAACACAATCCAAAATGGCGGGAAACAGTGTGTTCACCACAAGGTCCAGACTCAAACTAACTAGTACACAGTGCCACCAATGGAGGGTGCTGTCGTCCAAGATGGCAGCCACGACATCAGGTGATGACGCAAGTACCATTAGACCTGTGATGTCACAGACATCCCACCCCAAATCCAAGATGGCGGCGGAGAGAAATTCAAAAAGTGTCATGCCCCCCTCCCAGGTGGGAAATTCAAATTTTGTCAGATTTTCGCGAGTGCCACGCCCACCTGGACTTTCAAGGAAATAGCTAAAGTCTCCACCACGATTCTCAACCAAAGGCCACATCTCCTTACCAACACATATTGGCGGGCTAACGTGCACTAGCGTGTACTAACGTGCATAGCACAGGTCGTCGTCCAAGATGGCGGCCGTGACGGCAGTTGATGACGCAAGTGCCATCCTCCCCAGGCGGCAAGTTTGAATTTTGGCAGCAAGACAGGTCAATTGGGCTACCTCCACTAGCCTAACCCCCTCCCCTCCCCTTCCCCAACAAAACGATGGGAAGTTCAAATTCCAACAGGATAATGCATTACACAACAGTTATCTCTACTAACCTAAGAAAATCGAGGGAAAATATGTCACTTGGGCTACCCTCACTAACCTAAGTCATCCGACTGCCACCTCTTCCTAGGAACTAGCACCAAGCTTGAATTTTGGTAGTAAAGAAAGGTCAATTCGCGTATCTCTCCTAAGCTAAGAAAATGGCGTGAAATAAAGGACACACCCGCACAGTAAAATTCTGGACCAACCTGTTGGAGCCACTGTTTGGCAACGTGCACAAGGGAGTCATCATCTTCAAACCTTGTTCCACAAAGAGAGTCTTTCAGTTCCCAAAGAGATGATTGTCACATGCAGCCAGGTCAGGACTGTAAAGCGGGTATTTTAGTGTTGTCCATCCGAGTTTTGTGATCGCTTCCATGGTTTTTTGACTGACATGTAGCCGTGCATTGTCGTGCAAAAGCAAAACTTCCTGCTTTTTCCGATGTGGTCGAACATGACTCAGTCGAGCTAGAAGTTTCTTCAGTGTCATCACATATGCATCAGAATTTATGGTGGTTCCACTTGGCATGATGTCCACAGGCAAGAGTACTTCGGAATCGAAAAACACCTTAGCCATAACTTTTACAATAGAAGGTGTGGTTTTGAATTCTTTTTTCTTGGGTGAATTTGCATGATGCCACTCCATTGATTGCCTCTTTGTCTCTGGTGAAAAATGATGGAGCCAAGTTTCATCACCTGTCACAATTCTTCCAAGAAATGCATCTCCACCATTCTCGTACAATTCCAGAAGTTTGTTGCATACCGTTTTTATTGTTTCTTTGTTAGCCACTGTCAACATCCTGGGAACCCAAACCTTTTTTAACGCCAACACTTTCACTATTCTGCAAACACTTCCTTCCCCTGTCTCAACGTAGTGTGACAATTCGTTCACTGTGATGCGTCTGTCAGCAGTCACCAATTCGTTAACTCTCTGCACATTGTCTGGAGTGTGTGCAGTACGGGGCCTGCCGCTGCGAGGACAATCCCCAATATTGCCGTGCCCGCTTTCATCACGTAACCTGCTTGCCCACCGACTAACTGTACTGCGATAGACAGCAGCATCTCCATACACCTTTTTCAACCTATTGTGGATGTTTCCTACTGTCTCGTTTTCACAGTACAGGAATTCTATGACAGCATGTTGCTTCTGACGAACGTCAAGTGTAGCAGCCATCTTGAAGACATGCTGTGACGGCGCCACTCACGGGAACAGGTTGAACTAAGTTTGAAAACAAGCGGGAAGGATGTATCTACACACTGTAATACTTTCACACATGCAGAATGAAAACTGTATTTTTACAAAAATAGGGTGCGTTTCTTTTGGAGTGACCCTCATACTTGACCAACAAATGATTCCACACGATGCAAAATAATACTGTCCGAAAACTAACGATTGGTGAGCGTGTCTCTTAGGTTTTTGTTTGCAAGTGCTACCACTGTGCCTTAGAAAGAGAGACGTAATCGGCCAGATGTTAAAAAAAAACCGATAGCAACAATTACTGTATGTTACTGTCACAAGCTATCATGGTGCACACAAGTATCCATGTTAAAAGCTATACCCGCTTTACGAATCGAGGTACGACATTACCTCTGAATGAGGCGGTTTTTTCCAGACAAATACCATGACAATGATTGTAGGAATGTGTATTATCAGACCAACACGTTTCCCACAATGCAAACTCGTGATAAAATTACTGCATTTTGAAAGTGATTCGGCTAAGGAACGTGGAATGTAAGCGGTTTTTGCGATTCCCTGACACCGCCCCAGCTAGATAATTCTATAGTATTTGTAGCGCATTCTGTCTCGATACCATATCAGAGGTTCTTTGATATAGGCGATGACTGATTCATAAGAAACACAAACAGTGGTGGTAGATGATGTGTTGATTGAGGTCGCAAGAAAATGTACACTAGCTTCTCAGATCTCTAGTGTTACGCTATCCTCTAGAACTGATGTCTGGGATTTGGAAACAGGTCTTTCCATTCAGGCACATACCTGCATCGTTTCACACCCACAAGTGAATCATATTTCTGGCACTGTCATATCTCGCGACGAGTCACCTTCCTCGAACCTGTCTGCTACAGTAAAATTACTACCTCGTTTTAGCCAGTCCGTACGCATCTTGCAGCTGCGCCCATTTCTACAGCTTCGGGCATGTGATTGTTCCATTTTAAGTCGGAACTGAGCAGAAGTCAGAGATAACCATACCCACAACCTTCTGCAACCCGTGTAGAAACAGATCGAAATGAATTAGTGCGACAGGAGCATGTTTTGACCATTCGATGACAATGCGCGCATTGTGGTGCATCCCCAAACTATGAGTACATACAAGTACTACAGATCCGCGTCCAATTAAATCTATCACCCCAACATGCTATCATCGTTATTCTCTACCCCCCAACAGAGAAAAATTAAGAACTATAGAAGTTCCACTAACTTCATCCGATATAGAACTCACCTAGGCACCATTGCTCGCGGGACGCCGCAAAGCTGCGATGCGGCTCCATCGCGGAGAGGGAGATTTCGCAATGCTTCCCCAGAATAGCGCAACGTGCAACCCTCCAAGCATTCCTAAAAGGTATACCTCATCCCTCACCGAATTTGCACCTCAAACTGCCGCTGATACTGCTGTATGTGCGGCACGATCGTATTAAATATACAGGCACTGCAGAGACCACTTTAAAGTTTGATAACCTATACTCTACGCGAATGATGGTATCCCACAGACTACACTAAGTCGCAAAAGACGCTCCCTCTGGTCCTGTTTAGTTGTTTGAAACACTTTATTCTAACACGCTTTGTACAAGACCAAACATTTCGTTTTTCTGCTACGTCTTCGAGACCTGTGCCAGGTTCTAAACTGACATTAAAAAGTTCTAATCCACAGCCTTTCGCAGGAAACTAGACGTTGCACGGTGTAAATCATGTTCTTATGGCGGATACCATAACACGCCACACATCGGCTGATTTTAAATAAAAGACAGTTACAACGTAAGGAAACCGGAAGAGTTTGGTAGCGTTGTGCAGAGTCTCCAAACTACAGTCCGAAGGTGATTCGCGAGCTCTACATTTAGATTCGTCTCTCACACTGACGGAATAGCTGATAACTCTATGTTCCGTTTCGACTGATTCCTCATATTGCAGTCATGCACACGAGCACTGTTTCGGTGCTAGCAACCCCCAGAAGGTGTCACCCATCCACAAAACTCATTTCCCAACGCAAACAAGCGCTGTCAGTCAATCATTATGTGGTAACCAATAGCGCGCCAATGCAGGGATGGGATGGAAAAGACACCGCCGATGTACTGTAATAATAAGCATCACAGTTGATAGCGCGATCAATTTTAGCAATTATACATTAACTTCAACACCGGCCAATGATGTGACGGCATGTTTCCCCTATTTCAGTATCATAGCTAAGCCACCGCTTCTCCACTTTGCGAGTATCATTGCGAACGTGGATATATGACTGTGCAGTACATCCGTTCAGTGTTCATTCTCGAACACATAAGTCACTGAAGTATACCCAACAGCGGTCCACATATTTCTAACACCTCGAGCATAGAGATTAATTTACGATCTATCTCTATGCGTATGGGAGTCACAGAGCATTCTCGCTGTCTTAGGGTAAAAGTCCCTCCTCACACTGTCATTTACCAACATGCCATGCAGGACCGTTACCGAATTAATCTGCAACTGTCCAGAAGGAGACCGCTACACTCCACGTCCCGAGAATGAATGGAGCTTTCCGAGTCCTCGCTCATCCACGTGCATGAGATTTCTCGAGATGCGTCCCTGTTGTGGGGGAAAAAAAAACAGACGCCGCAATCGTATTCATTGCAGGAATCACACGGAAACGTAATCCATTCGCGAAAGCAGTGGCTTACAGTACACTAGTTCAACCAGCTCTTGAGTATTCCTTGTTGTTCTAGGACCTTTACCAGGTAGAACCAGTACAAGAGATACAGACGACCCGAAGAAAAGTCATGAAATCCGTCACGTGTTCTTTTACAGAGATGGTTATCAATCTCCAGTGGCAGACTCTACGATCGAGCTGTTGAACATTACGGCAAGTGAAAGAAAGAGATAACGACAGCGATTTTTGTGTCTATGATAAATCCCTTCCTTCAAAAATTTCCTCGCTTCATACCTCCTCTGTGTTACCACGGATGACGTGTCACGGTTCTCCTTGGTCCTAAGATTGCAGTTTACGCGACGTGCCTAGTTGCTTCCACCGCCCTGAGTGGAATGCACGAGTTCTGGATAATGTTTACCAAGCTGCACTCGTCTACAGTAGTTGTCCTCTGCGCAGAAAATAGCACGTGGGTCGTGAATCCGTTATCTTGGGCCTGTAATGAAGTATTAGCGAAGGACTAGTAATGTGTAAATAATAAAATTTTTGAACTGATTTGTTTAAACGGAATGCCACTCGCTTTTATTGGCAGAATACGAGATCTGCACACGAGAACTGTGCAAGCCTCTTCATCTCCGAGTAACTACTGCAACGTACGTCCTTCTGAATCTGCTTAGCTGATCCCAGCGGAGTTTAGAGTACTCCCTCGGGCATGGGTGTGTGTGTGTTTTGTCCTTAGGATAATTTACGTTAAGTAGTGTGTAAGCTTGGGGACTGATGACCTCAGCAGTTAAGTCCCATAAGATTTCACACACATTGTTTTTTAATCTGCTTAGTGTGTCCATCTCCTGGACTTGCTGTACGATTTTTACCTCCCCCCCCCCCCCCAGCTTCCCTCCAATACTAAATTGGTGATCCCTTGATGCCTCAGAACGTGTCCTACCAACCGATCCCTTCTTCTAGTCAAGTTGTGCCACAAATTCCTCTTCTCCCCAATTCTGTTCAGTACCCCCTCATTAGTTACGTGATCTACCCATGTAATCTTCAACATTCTTCTGTACCACCACATGTCGAAAGCAGTTGTTCTCTTCTTGTCTACGCTGTTTATCGTCATGTTTTGCTTCCATACACGACTACACACACACTCCATCTTTTCTGAAGGTATTTGTGTGGAGTGTAGTCATGTATGGAAGTGAAGCATGGGCGATAAACAGTGTAGACAAGAAGAGAACAGAAGCTTTCAACATGTACAGACGAATGCTGAAGATTACATGGGTAGATCACGTAACTAATGAGAGAGTATTGAACAGAACTGGGGAGAAGAGGAACACACTTGACTAGAAGAAGGGATCGGTTGGCAGGACACGTTCTGGGGCCTCAAGGGATCACCAGTTTATTATTGGAGGGAAGGTGGGGGGGTAAAAATCGTACAGAAAGTCCAAGAGATGGATACACTAAGCAGATTCAGAAGGATGTACGTTGCAGCAGTTACTCGGAGATGAAGAGGCTTGCTCAGTTCTCGTGTGCAGATCTCGTATACTGCTAATGAAAGCGAGTAACATCCCGTTTAAACAAATCAGTTCAAAAATTTTATTATTTAAACAATACGAGTCCTTCGCTAACAATTCATTACAGCCTCAAGATAACGGATTCACGACCCACGTGCTATTTTCTGCTCAGAGGACAACTGTAGACGAGTGCAGCTTAGTAAACATTATCCAGAACTCGTTCATTCCACTCAGGGCGGTGGAAGCAACTAGGCACCTCGCGTGCATTGCAATCTTAGGACCAAGGAGAAACGTCACACGTCATCTGTGGTAACTCAGAGGAGGTATGAAGCGAGGAATTTTCGAAGGAAGGGATTTATCATAGACACAAAAATTTCTATCGTTATCTCTCTCTTTCATTTGCCGTAATGGTCAACAGCTCGTTCGTAGGGTCTGCCACTGGAGATTGATAACCATCTCTGTAAATGAACACGTGACGAATTGCATGACTTTTCTTCGTATCGTCTGCATCTTCTGTAGCGAATCTACTCGGTAAAATCCCTATAACAACAAGGAATACTCAAGACGCTGTTGATCTAGTGTACTGTAAGCCACTGCTTTCGCGAATGAATTTCATTTCCGGATGATTCCAACAATGAATAGGATTGCAGCGTCTGTTTTTTTCCACAACTTGTTTTATTTGTTCATTCCAATTTAGGTTGTTCCGGACAGATACGTCTAGTACTTCTACAGGTGGCTCCGTTTCCAGTGCAGTAGTGTAGTCGAACAGTGTTGGGTCTTTTCGCCTGTTTATGCACAGCAATATGTTACATGTGTTAAAGTTGCGGGTCAACTTGTAGTCATTGTACCACTGCTAGACCCTCTTCAGCGCTTCCTGTACTCATCTGGCACTGTAACTTCTCTACGGACAACAGAACCGTCTCCCGGAGCTTCCAGGTTGTTGCTACACTTGCTGAATCCAGGGCATCGTTTTCAGTCTTTCCTTTTTGCCGTCATTCTTGTTGTTGAGAGTCTGTGTACTTATCGAAAAAAATTATAACCTCCCCACCACAAGGCGGTGTCGGATCCAACACGTTTGTTTTCGTTTGCACAGGAAACAGCGCTAGTGTGTGTTACATATGTAAACCAAATGACCCTGATTTATAAGGGGGGAAAGTTTTTTAGCCAAGTGTCGTGTACGGCACAGTCTTGTGGCACGTGTCCTGATATTTCACCTTGAGACAGACAAGTTAACCATCTTTCTCCGATGTTTGCCACAAGGTGGATAATTTTTCTGTTGCTGCCGGGATTTATTATTTCGATCGATATTACATTATGACGACTTCATTGTGGTGGTTGCCATGTGTAAGATGCTGAGCATTGTTTCCCAAGGTAAACTCGTAACTGAAGCGGCTTCTCCCCGGATCAATACAATCGTACGAGCTACCACGTAATTGATTCAGATCATTTGATGACTTGATATGTTGAGACACGTAATCATATCATTTGAGTGACTTTGAGCAGAAACGCAGAACACGAAAATTCATTATGTCCATAGTTACAGTAACAACAGAAAAACTTTTCATAGGTACCATTATGTTTCCACACTGCCTCATACATTTCTAATGTAATTACACATTTGTTTGCAATTCAGTAGTATTTAATTTAGCATCCGAATGATTTAAAATGTTCGACGAGGATGGGATTCGAACCCACGCGTGCAGAGCACATTGGATTAGCAGTCCAACGCCTTAACCACTCGGCCACCTCGTCGTTATGTCCACTGGTCTTTGCTAAGAATTATCATCAGAACGTCTCTTCTGTTACGTGAATAAACCATGTACGTAGTAACTGGTCTGTTACGTACCGTTCTTGAACTCTTTCCTTGTCTAATCATACACGTCTCTCGTCATTAAAAGCGATGCTGTGTCTCTTAAGCACTTCTAGAGTTTGGCCACGTGTTTTGCTGGATGCCCCAGAAGAAGACGGTTATCGGTCTATTGCTGACGGACTGAATTTGCTGTTAGGAAGGACACGGGACAGTCGGCCTTGCGCGTGCGCAGGTTGGCAGCCCTGACCGTCAGCTGACGGCGCTTTGGCGGGAGGGGGCCGACCACGCGTCCGCAGCCAATCAGAGCGCGCCGGCCGTGGGCCGCGGTCCGCAGCACGCAGGATGCGTCAGGCGGAAGCGCGAACGCACGCACCAAGGTCAGCCGCGCGTTCGTTGACGGCTTGCCCTCCACGGCTCTGGAACGACATTCCTACGCGTGCTGTGGCTTCACCGAAACTTGAAACAAAGCTCTGTTAGACCTGTTCTTAATAGTTCGTTCTTACTTGCGTTCACCCAGTATTAAAGGAAGTCATAGTTCTGTTGAGGCGGTACATCATTCGGCATGAAATGCCGTCCTTGGCCAGTTCCAACCTAACGAACATTTCAGGTTTATGTACTTCCGACCATACGAACAGTAGAAATCAAATTGCTTTTTTTTACCACCTGGTCAAAATAAAGCTTCGAATGAATTTTTTTGTCTGCTTGCGGGTACATGTCTTCGGTCCTGGCACACATTTAAATCCCCGCGCTACAAGAACTGCGGCAAGCTGCTAAAGAAGCCGAAATAAAGCGGATCAGAAGACGGGCTGCCGCATTCTATTTTGGGTCCGCTACTGCGGTACAAAGACTTCATTGTGCGCCAGCAACGAGCATGTACCCGCAAGCAGACAAAAAATTAATTACGTGACTTTATTTTTCCGCGGTGATAATAAAAATTTCATATCTACCCTCTGAATATAACTTACGCTGTTGGCAGATCGCTGAATATAGCTTACGCTGTTGGCAGATCGCACATGTCGCGAAAAATTAAGAGGACATTTATGTTTTAAATGTATTGTCGAACCAACTGAATGTAAATGACGTTACCGGGTAAGTGCGCTGACCCCCGTTTTCAAACAAACTGGACTGTACAGTAAGCGACAACGTATTTGCCTAGTATCATTTTCTGGAATGTTACACTTTCACTTATTTCGACGATGTATTTAAAACATGCCTTGACATCATCTCTTCATTTTTGATCTCTTGTTCGAACTGCTACAAATGTGTCAGATCACACTGCACCCCGGTAAGAACAGTGACACATCTCAAAAACACAATGCTTGAGAGAAATCGCTGTGAAGAATTCTTTGAAACTTATATTGAAATGGTATAAGCGTCCTTTGAATATCAAGTAAGTAATCTTGACAGTAAATTTCATAATAGTCTGTGTTGTGTTGTGGTCATCGGTCCAGAGATTGGTTTCATGCAGCCCTCCATGCTACTCTATCCTGCGCAAGCTTCTTCATCTCCAAGCAACCTACAGTCTAAACAACAGTAATACGGGTATGTAATCCTGTACTTGCCGATTTATTTTTTGTAATATAATACGATTTCGAACCTCGATCTGGAAAAATTAGTACTCACGTTAAAATAAAAAATGAAAAACAAAATCAAATTTTTGTTTTAGAAAAATACAGACTACAATATTGAAGACTTAATGGAACCTGAAAAAATGTTAATGCAGCCAAACGCTGAACATAAAGACACAACGGATACCTTTCATAATGCTAATGTACGAGTTTCGACACGAAAATGCTTTCAGGTTACACATGTAAAATACCGGCACAGAAAAATTCAGGTTACATAAAATGTATAGATAACAGCCTCATAATAATTCATACAATGAAGAAGAGGAACTTTATGTCATTATATGAAGATATAAAAATTTATACCGACGCGAAAAAATGCAGGAAAAAGACACTTAACGACCACTGCATACAAATTTACGCCATTTCCTTGGACATATGCTACCCCGTTACGGATAGTTTCATTTAAAGGAACTCAGCAATTTCGTAGCTACGTTAAGATGTTAGTAAACACATCCCCATCTTGCAAGCAGCCCACGTTACGTCAAGCGGGCTCTACACTCACTGTGTTGTAACTTTTACCCCCCACGCTAGAGGACGTAACTTTATACGTGACCTAGACGAACCGTCCTCTGTAACTATTTTAGAATTTCATTTAATCTAAATTACTGCCTTAGGCTTTTCGTTGATAAAGTATGCTATTTAAAATTTCGAACATATCCAAATTATAATACTTTTCCATGCTAAAGCATGCTAATAGTTTTAATGTACTCGTGTCAAAATGTACAGTTTTTGTAATCTGACAAGCACCTTTTTCCTACGATATTATTAAACACGTCACTTTTAAATATACCTGATTTCTAATTTAGTAATCATTTGACCTGGAAGAGCAGTGGAACGGAATGGACAGTATCTTGAAAGGAGGATATAAGATGAACGTCAACAAAAGCAAAACCAAGATAATGGAATGTAGTCGAATTAAATCATGTGATGCTGAGGTAATTAGATTAGGAAATGAGACACTTAAAGTAGTAGATGAGTTTTGCTATTTGGGGAGCGAAACAATTGATGATGGTCGAAGTAGAGAGGATATAAAATGAACACTCGCTATGGCAAGGAAAGCATTTCTGAAGAAGAGAAATTTGTTAACATCGAGTATAGATTTAAATGTCAGGAAGCCTTTTCTGATAGTGTTTGTATGGAGTGTAGCCATGTGTGGAAGTGAAACATGGGCGATAAATAGTTTGGACAGAAAGAGAATAGAAGCCTTCGAAATGTGGTGCTACAGAAGAATTCTGAAGATTAGATGGGTAGATCACGTAACTCATGAGGAGATACTGAATAGAATTGGGAAGAAGAGGAATTTGTGGCACAATCTGACTAAAAGAAGGGATCGGTTGGTAGGTCACATTCATTGGGATCACCAATTTAGTATCGGAGGGAAGCGTGGATGGTTAAAATCTTAGAGTGTAATACCACAGCCCCTTGGGATCCAGTATCCTATTCCAGCCTCATCTCCACCCTCCCGAAGAGGGCATTGCTTTGACATTGTTTACATTGCGTCTCATCAGTATATGGAATGAAGGAAACATGTTGGATTAAAAACAAATGTACCATCATAATTTACACACAGTACTACCTACAAGCACATGGTAGGATTGATTTTGCTGTTGTAAATATGGAGTAATTAAAGATTAAAGTTCCGATATTTCCAAGTCATAGAGAGACAGCAATTTTTTGTTTTGAAATATGACACGATGATTTTTCAATCAGAATCAAGCATACTCATGTTTTAATTGGTGTTAGTTAATACAACTGTAATTACGACCATATAGAAACGTAAAATTTTACTCGTACAAAAATTAATTAGTTGCATCTAGGCCTTTCGTTCAATAAAACTAACCACTCTGTTCACCTGTAAATGATAGCATGGTTTTTCTCTAAGTCAGTTAAATACTATATGCAAATTAAGGAAATATATTGTGCAATGATAAAACATGTAATTTATGGTCTTAATAGAAACAGATTCTTTCCTCTCTTTGTATGAAATTATTCACTTTTATTCCATGTACATTTGAATGTAATTTGGGAATATATACGTAAAAATTTTAATTGTATAAATGCAAAATTCAGTATGTAATAATGACAGCAGTTGTTTAAATGCATATAAATAGAGGCGATTTGTACGCTGCCATCTTTCTGTCTTAGACCGAATTTTGTATCAACAGCACGAAGTCAGACTTCGTAAGTTCCACGATGTACGTTCGCCGTCGAACATTGTAGTGTAATGACGTATAGATTTGTTTAAATGATTTTCATTTGACATATGACCGTGTGTAGACTTCGTCACCTACGTCAGTTACAACCCACTTCAAAATTATTTATATTCTTTTTAAATTGTCTCAGAATGGTTCTTGAACGAAACTGTAAAACATCATTTGAGTCGTATGGACAGAATTACGTCACTCGGGCCAATTGGTTTGCGTAAACTTTTTCAATTTAGATGTCGTTTGTTTCTCCTCAGAAATTATATTGATACACGTTATCTGATTTAATCGATATTAGGACCACATTGAATAAACTTTTGAGATTCAAAGTCGCGATGAACGCTGTCAAAATTCAAAAATCTTGTCAAATATACTATTAATCCATTCACATAATTCTTCATAAATAAATCCTCGGAACACGTATTTCAACTTTAGTAGCATCCACTAATTTATTATCTTCCTACATACAGACGTGAACCTGAGCCTTGACAAGACAAAACTAACATTATCAATAAGATTAAACTCTCTACGACGTCATTGTTGTACAAAACATTACAAATTATTCATTTTCAATTTTTAGAAGCACGACGCAACAAATCGGTTTCAGAATCTTCTGTCGCTCTTTGGCTGTCCGCCCGCGACGTATAGTGGCCAGCAATTTTCCCTCTGGTCCCGGCAGCGAAGATGCTGTCTCCGTTCGTTGCGCCGCCCTCTCCGTACATGAAACATAAAAAATAAATACAAAACTTTAGACAATTCACAAATATTACAAAAATTACATAAACAAAAGTAAATTAAACTTATATTCACCTGCAAACTGGGCTGACACTGGTGGATGGGTCACACGCATCTTGGCCCAACCAGCGCGCAACAACATCCGACAAGCTAGTACAGCAGAAATCAAATGGGCCATCATGCATACCACCGCTAGGAAGGCCCCTGGTCACGATGGCATTCAAAACCGTGTCCTCCAGGAGTTCACGGACAAAGCTGTAGACTACCTAGCACACATTACGAATGCCATACTCAAACACCAACACTTCCCCGCCTTTTGGAAGACGGCCAAGGTCCTGATGTTCAGGAAGCTGGGGAAAGACCACTCCCTCCCACAAAATTACCGACCCATCAGTCTGCTGAGCGCGCTCAGCAAGATCGTTGAGAAGGTAATATTAAAACGACTCACCAGGCACTGCATCACAAACGACACCCTGAGACCGGAGCAATTCGGTTTCAGGAATCACCACTCAACAACACAACAACTCCTCCGCGTCGTTGAATACATAACCCACGGATACAACACAAGCAAGGCAACTGGGGCGGTGTTCCTGGACATCGAAAAGGCTTTCGATCGTCTATGGCACAACGGCCTAATACGCAAACTCAGTGACGCAGAGTTCCCCGACGGGCTCGTACGTCTCATACACTCATATCTCACGGACAGGAGTTTCAACACTGACGTGCAGGGCAAACAATCGACACGACATGGTATACAGGCAGGAGTACCCCAAGGAAGTATCCTAGGGCCCTTACTGTTTAACCTCTACATCAACGACCTCCCAGCTACACATAACACGACGGTAGCAATCTACGCGGATGACACTGCCATCCTTGCGCAAGATTGGAAGCCGTCTAACATTAACTCACGACTACAGACCGCACTCAGAACGGCGGAGCCTTGGCTGGTGAAATGGCGTGTTAGAGTAAACGTCGACAAGTGCGAGGCCGTTCTGTTCACTAGAAGACCGAAGCAACTGCGCAAACATCAGCACTGCAACCCAATAACACTACACACACGCCCAATACGTTTCCGCGAGAAGGTCGAATACCTCGGTGTCTGGCTGGACAGGAAACTACTCTGGGGGGACCACATTCAACACGTGACCAACAAAGCTAACGCGAGGCTCAAACAACTCTACCCTATGCTTAACAGGCGTAGCACACTAAACAGGAGGGTGTCTAGGTCCATGTACATGACACTTATTAGACCCCTGATGACGTACACAGCCCCTGTCTGGGGATACGCTGCGCCAACTCGCCTGCGCCGTCTGCAGCTCATACAGAACAAAGTACTCAAAATCATAAGCAACGCTCCGCGCTACACACGCATCGCGGACCTTCACCGGGAATACCGGCTAGATACCATCTTGCAGGTATTCCAAAAACTCTCCACACGACTGTACAATAACACGAGACACTCGCGCAACCCGTTTATCCTTTCTCTGGGTAACTACGACCACAACCATAGATGGAAGCATAACAGACCAAAGACATTACTGGCTAGGAACTGAACATCTATGGTCTATAGAACGCTAACACGACAGTACTGGCGAGCCCCTGCAACACAGTTATTACTGGAAACCCAGATGTGCGACTAGCCGAAAAACAGGCAACCGCAGGGAAACCGTACTGTACACAGCACGCAAACCAGCCACACACACCCCCCTACACAGTCCGTGAGCCGATCTATGACCGATCGCCCACTAATCCACAACGACCTTGAACTGTTGCAGGGACGCAGCAACTGCAGCAAGCGCCGCAACAAGCTCCAACACCGACAAAGGTAACGATGCACGATACCTCGAACTAACACAACCACACCTTGCATGCACTGTCGCAGATAGCAAGCCGCTACTGCCCTTACTACCCGTCCTACTGTCGCAGAGGTTTTTTTCCCTTGGCGCTGGCCTTGGCACTTTTTTTCCTCTGCTCTTACAACCGCTACCCTTCGGTCGCTTTCGACCACTTCTATCTCCTGATGGACCATGTTAATGAGTAGTCTTACCCAGACGCATGGATAACATCACAGCCTGCATCCTGTGACGCCTTGATTCAAAACTAACATGCATACGGAGGTGACAGTAGAACTTTTGTGTTGGTCACCACGTTGGTGCGGGCGTGGAGGGGCCCCATCCTTTGTTGTATCCGTTCGTTGCGCCGCCCTCTCCGTACATGAAACATAAAAAATAAATACAAAACTTTAGACAATTCACAAATGTTACAAAAATTACATAAACAAAACTAAATTAAACTTATATTCACTTGCAAACTGGGCTGACACTGGTGGATGGGTGACGCTTCAATTTCGCGTCCCACTACATACCCCACCCACAAGCTCAGTTTGTCAGGTTTTAACCGAAAATAAAACTTTTTCTATGTACAACATTTAACTGTTAATACATTTTCCTCACATTTTACGTAATCTAGAGTTCTTGCTCTTAGATAGATTTAATCCTTTTACTACGATATTGTTGTGACTATTTGTCATTTACTCTTAATTGTGCTATTATGGTAATTCATAACCGAATATATGGAGATTACTCCTTTTCATTTAATAGTTGCTAGTAAATACTAATTTAGAACGTTCTTTAACGTTGTTACATTACGACAGAGCGTTCAAATTGTGATAGATTAGTTTCAGTTTTATTCATTTACTAGAGTTATTCTTTCCAAAAATGTATATTACTAATAAGTTTCTCACAATAACTAATAGTACTATTTACTTTACGTCATTCTTTTCCCTAGTGCCCTATTTATGCCTGAGGTCAAGAAGAAATCAAGCAAAACTTTCTTTTAGAATCTCTGCACGGCTTTCTTTACCTTCGGACACCTTGTTGGGTAATGGCAATTTATTTAGGAGAACCAAGCGAGAGAGCCCCGTTTGGTGTGTTCTATATTAACACTATTACAAATCTCTATTAAAGGCACTCTGCTATGTTCTCGTGAGCCATATAGCTCAGGACGCCCATGGTCCCTAAAATTATTAACCATCCCCTTTGGTTCCTACTATCCGAGTAAATATAAAATATACAAAATTCCTTCTGACCTAATAACAAAATTTCTTCCATATAAATCCCCTTTTAGTTATCTTTCTCTTTTTGGAGTACCGGTAGAGTATTGTAGAACACTTGTTTAAGCTTCCTGTCATTTCTTTAAAATAACACGTAACTATCACGAAAACTTCACATGAGTAAACTATGAACGCTCTTCCATGTGTAACATATACTAAATATTAACTTATTTAGGAATGAAGGATTTCATTTCATCAACACTATATAATCCTTTAATTACACCTGATGAAGGTTCCATAAGAAGTAACGCTTTGGGATGTACAATCTTATGTACAACATATGGACCTTCAAAGATAAAGAAGAATTTTCTACATTCCTTATTGATCTTCGAACTTTTAGGATGAGATCGTACTAATACAAGGTCTTCTACCTGAAATGAGGGTTCTATAGCATGTTGATTATAACTTTTAATTCTCCGTTCAGCATTTTTAACAATCTGTTCGCAAACTTTTTCGTCTGGATAGACAATTCGTAGAATAACACTTTTTTTTTCCTTTATGTAATACGGTAACCTACTAATTAGGACTCGTATTAGATGACTTTCAATAATTGGTTCTTCAATTAATTTAGCACGGTTTAAATGCCATTCGAAATAATTCCTGTAACTTCTCCACCGTTTAGAATACGGAGGAGGGTCTAACAACTCTAAAGTTAAGTGTTGTTGTTTTCCTCTTGACCAATAATTTTGTTTAAACTGCTTAACAAAATCATCCCAGTCCCTAAATTCAGTTCTATGCAGTACTGCCCATTCCGCAGCTTCTGCTTCTAAATGTCCTATTACAAATTGAATCCGTTTTTCATTACTCCATTTAGGAGACAATGAAGTTTCAAAAGCTTTTATAAAGATTATAGGGTGAAGTTCGCCTCCTGGTTTGAATACAGGAAATCGACTTGCTACATTTGAATTTGTCGTTATTTCATCCCAACATTCTGCGAGAGACATTGTTGGATTTTGTTTAGATTGCAGAGACGGAGTTGCATCAGATTGGCTTGCCGTGATTTCTTTATTCGTATTGTTGTCGTCCGAGCTAGCAAACTCGACGCGACTGTTGTGTCTGATTACGTTATTGCTTCTACTACTTGAAATGTTTTCATTATTATCTAATTCCGATAACCGTTTAGTAATTTCCTGTATTCGCATTTCTGTATTGGATACACGATTAGCTAATATCGATTCTTCACTGTGTTCACGATGTGAACGCTCTGTACCTTCATCAATGTTATTATCTTTGGAAGTCTCGAGGTTACTGCATATTTCTGTAATTAAATATTTCATGTTTTCTATTTCAGTATGATCTTTTTCTACTCGATGAGTTAGTATCTCTAATTCTACATTATCTATTGAAGAAATCTCTACAGGTTTGGTAGAAACCTCTTTAATAGATTCTAATAATTCTCTACGAACAGTTTCTGTTTGCATAGAAAATTCATCTCGTAACTTATCGTTATTTTTCTCTATTTCATTTACAACTAAGACATTGACATTATCTAGTCTCTTGGTTAAGTCAGTAATATCATTTCGCATGCGAGCTTTTTCCTCACGCGATTCCTGGATATGTTCTTCTAACCTTTTACAATTATCAGCAATCTTATTACTAAGTCCTACTAGTTTTTCCTGCATTTCAACTTTAGAAGCCTCTATTTTATCACTTAATTCTCGACTGGTTTCATTAAGATATTCCTGTAACCTGTCTGTAGATTTTTTTAGCTCCCCTTTTAATCTAGCAGTAGATTCCTCGTTAGACTGTTTTAATTCCTGTTTTAGTTCCTCTTTTAATCTAGCAGTAGATTCTTCGTTAGACTGTTTTCAAATGGCTCTGAGCACTATGCGACTTAACTTCTGAGGTCATCAGTCGCCTAGAACTTAGAACTAATTAAACCTAACTAACCTAAGGACATCACACACATCCATGCCCGAGGCAGGATTCGAACCTGCGACCGTAGCGGTCACGCGGTTCCAGACTGAAGCGCCTTTAACCGCACGGCCACACCGGCCGGCCTTAGACTGTTTTAATTCCTGTTTTAATCTAGCAGTAGATTCTTCGTTAGACTGTTTTAATTCCTGTTTTAGTTCCTGTTTTAATCTAGCAGTAGATTCTTCGTTAGACTGTTTTAATTCCTCTTTTAATCTGGCATTACATTCTTCGTTAGATTGTTTCAATTTAGCGATCGCCCTAAAAAGGGATCTCATGCTCCTATCGGACATAGAGTGCTCTTCGTCTGACATTTCACTTCCCGACATTATTGTAAGAAATTAACTAGTTACACACGCAGACTTGTAATCAACAATCCTATTAAAAGCACACTCCGTATGTACAACACTCCACTTCCAACTTAAAACAGACTCACCGGACACTAATATTTTAGTTTGTAGTTCTCGATGGTCGGTGTGTTGCTATGGGCTGCAGAAGTAACAGCCGTCGATGAAGCCGCTGAGATGCTGCGACCCCGCTTCCGCAACCGGCAGGACGCCGAGTCGAACACCGGAGACGTCACTGGCTGCAACCACGCCCGGCCCCACCGTCGACAGGCGAAGCCCTCAGCAACACCTCTAATACCAGCCGGAGGAAGGCCCCCCAGCTGGGCCTGTTGGTTTAGGGAGGAAAAGGTTGTCGGGGTTTGCAGCGTTCAGCTGCTGCCCAACAGATGCGCCTTCTCGTGGAATAACTGTGTGACCGTACTGCTTGGCTGCGCTCCGTCAGCTGCCCACACCCACGAAGTCGCCGCTGGCTGGTGAAGGCTCCACGAAGACTCGCGTTGACTTCCGAAGGACTCTTGATGTTTTGTTTCGTACCTGTATGCCTTAGTTGCACACAAGTCCTGTTTATAAGGTCGCCACGGTGTAGTGTAACAACGTATAGATTTGTTTAAATGATTTTCATTTGACATATGACCGTGTGTAGACTTCGTCACCTACGTCAGTTACAACCCACTTCAAAATTATTTATATTCTTTTTAAATTGTCTCAGAATGGTTCTTGAACGAAACTGTAAAACATCATTTGAGTCGTACGCACAGAATTACGTCACTCGAGCCAATTGGTTTGCGTAAACTTTTTCAATTTAGATGTCGTTTGTTTCTCCTCAGAAATTATATTGATACACGTTATCTGATTTAATAGATATTAGGACCACATTGAATAAACTTTTGTGATTCAAAGTCGCGATGAACGCTGTCAAAATTCAATTATCTTGTCAAATATACTATTCATCCATTTACATAATTCTTCATAAATAAATCCTCGGAACACGTATTTCAACTTTAGTAGCATCCACTAATTTATTATCTTCCTACATACAGACGTGAACCTGAGCCTTGACAAGACAAAACTAACATTATCAATAAGATTAAACTCTCCACGACGTCATTGTTGTACAAAACATTACAAATTATTCATTTTCAATTTTTAGAAGCACGACGCAACAAATCGGTTTCAGAATCTTCTGTCGCTCTTTGGCTGTCGGCCCGCGACGTATAGTGGCCAGCAATTTTCTCTCTGGTCCCGGCAGCGAAGATGCTGTCTCCGTTCGTTGCGCCGCCCTCTCCGTACATGAAACATAAAAAATAAATACAAAACTTTAGACAATTCACAAATATTACAAAAATTACATAAACAAAACTAAATTAAACTTATATTCACCTGCAAACTGGGCTGACACTGGTGGATGGGTGACGCTTCAATTTCGCGTCCCACTACAACATCCAGCGTGCGAAATAAAATCATATGTAAACTAGAAGCACAAAAACTTATTTACACCATTACATAATTTCTATGTGACGGTGCAGAAACATCAAAATGAAGCTACGGCCGCATCAAGAAGCAGCACCCCGGATTACAGAAGATACGTATAAAAGCTGTGGAAGATGAATTTTCCTTTATGTTGGTAATGTGTGGTAAAACGTGGTATACTAAACATTGCTTTTCTTGTCTTTAACTACGATACTCATCCCAAACTTCACCACAAAACAAGTTTTATTACAAGAGGGAGACCAAGAGATGAAGACACTAAGCAGATTCAGAAGGATGTGGGTTGCAGTAGTTACTCAGAGATGAAGCTTGCACAGAATAGAATGGCATGGAGACCTGCAACAAACCAGTCTCTGGACCGAAGACCACAACAACTACAATCATATGAATATGCTTTATTTTTAAAAATTTTTCCTTCTTATGTGCTTATACTGTACAAGTGTAATCTAACAGTTTTTCATATTGAAACTCGTACATTCCTTTTACTTGAAGTATTTAAATATTAGTTATATCTTCGTGTACAACGTTCAGTTGCAGATTCCATTAGAAAATGGCTCCAATATAAAAGCTGAGACCAGTCATGCAGTAAATTAAAAAAATCTGCTCTTCAGTTCTCTTGCCAAGTACTGATTTTATTTACTACGATTGTTAATTTCTATTAAACAGGCTTTGGTTTTTGGAGTTCAGTTTCAATCTTTGACTGTTTTGTTCCCCTTGTACTGATCTACTGCTTCACTTCAACGTTTTTAATTGCGTTACCACTGCACTGTCAAAGATGAATTATTACCATCTGTTCCTACCATTGAGGTAAATAAAGAGGGGAGATGTTATTACAACACAAACTTGAAGCCAATGTCCGTCATCTTAAGTAGCCCAGAACATTAGGTTCACCGCATTCATACCTGCACGGTTCACCGCGATAACACTTCCCTGTGTCGTCACTGACGAGCTCGTGCCCAGTTTCGATTGTGTCTGGTGCTTCGATTTTGCGGAGACGTAGTTGTTTCAGCAAAAATGCCAGCTTGCGTTGTTCACAGATGCACTTCTCAGTCCGATCGTAGTCCAAAAGTTTAAAGGTACCACATTTCATTCGTAAGTGGAGCCGTTCAAGAAATATTTTCTTTTGTACGAATACATGAATTATGGATGCACTGTTTACTTTTATCGTAGTGGTTTTATTTCTGTCATTTGACTTTAGAGTTACCTTACTTTACTCAATGTCCGCTCTTTCTCTTCTTTCCTGTGTTTTTCATTGCCTTCCAAACCATAAACGCTCCGACGCACGAACCACACTGTATAATACCAACAGTCCCGTCCCCGCACGACACACGGCTACGGAACCGCGCTGATTGTTGAGGCAGCATCTCATGGCCTAAATTCCTCCCGCCGATAATTATTCATTATTCACATTTCCTCCTCCATGAAAAAAGATTATGGCTACAACAGCCGCAGACAGCCGTCATGCATGCGTGAGCTTTTGTGTGTATGATTATGTGAATGTGCGTGTGTGTGTGTGCTGTGCTTCCTTTCTGAAGAAGGCTTTGGCTGAAAACTTCTGTAACAGGCAAGCGAGTAGCAGTCTTCGTTTCACAGTCTAGTTATTCCCTCATGAAGCTTGTTGTAAATAATCCATTGCACTTCAACAGGAACAATGTTGTACTCAATTGCAGCACCAGAAGAAAAAAATACGCCACATTAAGGTTATCCGTAGCACAAACAGGGATTCACAAAGCTGCAACCAAAAGTTTTGATCACTTATCCATTGATATAAAATGCCTGACAGACAGCAAAGTAAAATTTGAAGCTAAGCTGGAAATGTTTATCTTTGACAACTCCTCCTGTTCCACAGAAGATTATCTACTACTGTAATGTGTGAATGGCGATGGGTAGGAATCACTGACTAACGTCCCTCTGTCTTTAATTAAAAAACTAATAAATGATCAACATGGAGACGTATTTACAAAAAAAGTCAATATATAATGAATTGTTCCACATCATTACGATGTATCTTGCAAATGAAGTATCATGGAGCATGAAACTAACTAACTAACTTTTGGTATATCACAAAGAACGGTAGCCGGCCGCGGTGGCCGAGCGGTTCTAGGCGTGTCAGTCCGGAACCACGCAGCTGCTACGGTCGCTGGTTCGAATCCTGCCTCAGGCATGGATGTGTGTGATGTCCTTAGTTTAGTTAGGATTAAGTAGTTCTAAGTTCTAGGGGACTGATGACCTCAGATGTTAATTCCCATAGTGCTCAGAGCCATTTGAACCATTTGAACAAAGAATGGTATAGGCTTGTATGCTATATGGTCACGATAACTTGACGATTTCGCGAGTGCTGCCAGAAGTGGAGGAAATAGGCACTACTTGACAGATATTCATTTGCCTCCCAGGGCTGCCAACGTTAAGTTGGTCTTAGATGAGAAGTATTCAAAAGGCTTGCGTCCATTCACAAATAACTTCTGTAAGCAATTGTGTTTACATTAGAACAAAAACTTACTCAAGTTTATTTCATCGAGTCACTGGGGCAAGTTTACTTCAAGAACTCGCCGCAGAACGTGTTACAGAAGTGCAGTTACTCTTAATACCCAGAGCATTCGCCTCTGTTATTGCATTATTATTAATGAATAAAAATCATGATAAAACACAAAAATAAAAAAAATAGGTAAGTACATATTGATGTTACCAAGAAACACTATTTAAGTGAAGTGCAGCACGGCATCTCACCAAGAGACTGCCTCTTAACTACTTTTCAATTTTTGCAAACAGTATTTATTACTTTCGTCAGAAATGTAACGCATTTGTGTTCACGGTAACATTAAAAAATCAGTTAAATTTTAAAGACGTCTGTACTGCCGTGCTACTTTGGCTTCTGGTGAAACAAATTGATTGCTTAACTCATTTCGCAGTTCCTTGACTGATGGTCCCAATTATGTGTGTGTGTGTGTAGGGATTCCACCGGTACATTTGTTTCAGCCCATCTGTCTTTGTGCCACTCTGCTTTACGACGCTGGTACTTTCGCACCGGTGATGAACACACACACTTTCTGTAAGTTCGAGAAGAACTTCCAGGAAAATATAAATTCGGTAAGTACCTGCATCAAGATGCAAGAAAGTAGAACAAATATTCTTCCTGCAGCGGAATGTACGCTGATTTGGAACTTCCTTACAACTTAAAACTGTGTGCCGAGCTGAGACTCGAAGCTCGAAACCCGAACTGGCACACGATTTTAATTTGTCAGTAAGTTTCATGCGAGAAACTGTTGGCACTAACTTACGCTTTTCTACTGACTTGCGAACTTCTTGAAGCTGACGAAACTAGCGGACATTGATGGGAGGGGAGGAGGGGGGGGGGAGTTGCAGATATGGTCGTTCCTAATATTCCACCCGTTTCTGTTGTATAGATAATGCCCCATAGCACAGCAGGAAGTTCGCCAGAACGCCTAATAAATATGATTTCAAAATTACGACGTTAGAGTGGTTGCAAGATGGGCAAATAAACTACAACGACTCTATGAGTAAACCTCAACTGCTATCTACAATAAAGGAAAACAAACCAGCCTTGGATGTGTACGTTGTGGATAAAAGCGCTTGAGAGCATAGGCTACAAACTAGTGCGTTTACTGCCCTACAACTGAAATCCGATAGAATTGGCATAGGCCAAAATAAAACACAATTTCAGGGACAACAATGTCGCTGGTGAAATGTCGAAGGAAAGATTGCAAAATCTTGTTAATGTTACCTTCCTTTCAGGTACTGCACAGGACTGGCAAGGCATGGAATGTGCAGCAGCTGGAGCAAGAGTACTGGACGCGAGATAGAATAATGGAAATGACCATCGACGAAGTTACCATCAACGGCTCAAATGCCTGTGAGCACTATGGGACTTAACATCTGAGGTCATCAGTCCCCTAGAACTTAGAACTACACTACTGGCCATTAAAATTGCTACACCAAGAAAAATGCAGATCATAAACGGGTATTCATTGGACGAATGTATTATACTAGAACTGACATGTGATTACATTTTCACGCAATTTGGGTGCATAGATCCTGAGAAATCACTACCCAGAACAACTACCTCTGGCCGTAATAACGCCTGGGCATTGAGTCAAACAGAGATTGGATGGCGTGTACAGGTACAGCTGCCCATGCAGCTTCAACCCGATACCACAGCTCTTCAAGAGTAGTGGCTGGCGTATTGTGACGAGCCAGTTGCTCGGCCACCATTGACCAGACTTTTTCAATTGGTGAGAGATCTGGAGAATGTTTGGCCAGGCCAGCAGTCGAACATTTTCTGTATCGAGAAAGGCCAGTACAGGACCTGCAACATGCGGTCGTGCATTATCCTGCTGAAATTTAGGGTTTCGCAGGGATCGAATGAAGGGTAGAGCCATGGGTTGTAACACATCTGAAATGTAACGTCCACTGTTCGAAGTGCCGTCAATGCGAACAAGAGGTGACCGAGACATGTAACCAATGGCACCCCATACCATCACGACGGGTGATACGCCAGTATGGCGATGACGAATACACGCTTCCCATGTGCGTTCACCGCGATGTCGCCAAACACGGATGCAACCATCATGATTCTGTAAACTGAACCTGGATTCATCCGAATAAATGACGTTTTGCCATTTGTGCATCCAGGTTCGTCGTTGACTACACCATCGCAAGCGCTCCTGTCTGTGATGCAGCGTCAAGGGTAATCGCAGCCATGGTCTCAGAGCCGATAGCCCCTGCTCCTGCAAGCGACGTCGAACGGTTCGTGCAGATGGTTGTTGTCTTGCAAACGTCCCCATCTGTTGACTCAGGGATCAAGACGTGGCTGCACGATCCGTTACAGCCATGCGGATAAGACGCCTGTCATCTCGACTACTAGTGATACGAGGCCGTTGGGATCCAGCACGGCGTTCCGTGTTAGCCTCCTGAACCCACCGCTTCCATATTCTGCCAACAGTCATTGGATCTCGACCAACGCGAGCAACAATGTCGCGATACGATAAACCGCAATCACGAAAGGCTACAATCCGACCTTTATCAAAGTTGGAAACGTGATGGTACGCATTTCTCCTCCTTACACGAGGCATCACAACAACGTTTCACCAGGCAACGCCGGTCAACTGCTGTTTGTGTATGAGAAATCGGTTGGAAACTTTCCTCATGTCAGCACGTTACAGGTGTCGCCACCGGCGCCAACCTTGTGTGAATGCTCTGAAAAGCTAATCATTTGCAGATCACAGTATCTTCTTCCTGTCGGTTAAATTTCGCGTCTGTACGACGTCATCTTCATGGTGTAGCAATTTTAATGGCCAGTAGTGTAGGTAAGGTTTGAAAGTGAGAAGATGCGGAAACTACACTGAAACTAATGCACTGAAATCTAATGAAACCAGAACTCTATTACGCATGGAGGTATACCTCTATGCAGTTCTGTTTCTTTGACATTTCAGTAATCGTTCACTTTGTTAGCACGCACAACATACGACAGCATGACTTTCTTCTTTCGTCACTGGACACGTTAATGGGCTAACAAAGCACACGTAGGTATGTTTTTTGCAAACGTGAATATTAAAAATGTTGTGCGTACGAGTCGAAAGCTGAAAATGTAACTAACAAGAAGCAGTGCCAGTAAGCAAACAAGCATTAGTTTCGGAGTTCCACCTTCATTTGGTATCGATACAAATATAGTAAAAGTGGAAGAAAATGCATTACGAAAGCATCCTTTTCACATGGCATTCTTCTCTTTTTCGTTGTTCTAAATGCAGCAAGAAAACGAAGTTACATTAACGAGGTCGAATGTGTCGTATTATTAGAGCAAATAAGCATTCAAGAGCAGAAAAACGTTCGAAATTGCCCTCCTGACACTATGTTATTGAAGCAAGCACTGTAATTTTTAGTATTTAAAACAGTTGTTTCAAGCTCACGACAGAAATAATGAGCAAGAAGCAATCGTAAACCGTATTCTGCTAATGTTTTGGGCTACTTAAAATGGCGACAGACCTCTCCCACTCTGGCTTCAAAACTAAGTTCAGCGTAAGTCTACAGTGCCATCTCCCTTTTTTTTTATTTTTTGGCTCCGTGGTTCTTACCTGACTATCGATGTGTATCAATGTTATTCACGCTCTTTGGCAAGGATATGCAGTTAAACTCGGACGATGGTCTTGTAACCAGAAAACCACTCGAGAAAATAAATTAGTACTGTAGAACAAGTACAATATAGCCCATTTCATTTGTAATTAAAATAAAGAACTTTGTAGCAACTCGAATGGCTGTTCATCAGTTCAGTACACAGATGCAGAACAGGATCGCTCTCCAAACACACAGGAACTGATTAAGTATTTTCCTATTGCCAGGTCGTGAACTGAACAGGTAAAGAATTGTGCTGATCGTAATATCCTATACTGACCACGAACGATTTGTTTCAAACACACCGAGTCACGTGGCGTTCTGCTGTAGGCGATGAAATCGCATTCGGGAGGACCTGTTTTCAAATCTCCTGCAGGGCATGTAAGTTTAGGTCTTCCTTGGTTTTCCGCTACCGCTTACGGTGAAAGCTGGGACATTTACCTTGAACGGGACGCGACCGACTTCGTTCCGCATACTTTCTCAATCCGCGCTCGTCCCCCTTCATTAGCGGGCTCATCGTTGACTGTCGTCAAATCCTGTTCTTAATTTCGTCCTGACACAGTGTCTTTGTTTCAGCACGAATTTCGGTGATTCCAATGTCGTGGTCATTACGCGAGAAATGTCGGAGAAAGCAGTATGTACCTGGACTCGTTTTGAGACCTGGGCCTTCGGAAGTTTGTAGGGCGGGCTTCCCGCGATACACAACGTCTTCCCTGAAAGCTTCTCCATTGCACACTGTCCAGCGTTTGTGTGAGACTCTTACGCTGATAAGCGAACTCAACTCGGATCGTGCAGATGATGCTTGAATCTTTTCAATCTCCTGGGTTAATGCTACTTGATAAGCCCCAGGTCGACGAAAAATATTCCACCGTCAGCTCGACAGCGGCGTTGTAAGCGAATTCTCCAATATATCCGAGTGTTGCATCCTGCCTCCCGAATACGATTCCACTGAATTACCTCTGCTCCACCTCGCTCGCTATGTGACGACGAGGCAGAAGGCATTTACGAGGAGCTACAGACGCTGACAAATGACAAGTACCACAGTGGAGTCTTTAATGCGAAAGTCGTACAAAAAACTGTAGAACTCCGATTCACTGGGATACCATAAATGAGAGGGTCCTGCTTCAGTAGCATATCATACCACGAGAAGAGCAACATGTTCGTTTTCAGCACACCCCTCCAAAACAAAACAAATAGAAAATGTGTTCGCAACCGCCAAACTGAAGCAGAAACAAAATTGGACACATTTAGCAGACAATACGGAAAATGTGTGGACGTTACAATGTTACAATACATAATTTCGGTGTCAGATGGAATATTATGATCTCTGTAGAAAAACAGTAGATATGTTAAGGTTGATCTTGTTTTGTCACATGCTCGTGTCTTTAATTTTTTGGCGTTGAATGGAGCTTGGGCAGATGGGAGCATGTCCATTCATTATTTAATAATAAACATTCAAGTGAAGAAACTGCTGTACAAAATTACTACTGTCCTATGGTACCTTTTACTTTTCATGCTCTATACAAGTGAGTTCATGACGCTTAGCAGACTACAGTAATAAGGAAATGTTTTCCAGTATTCTGAGACATTAAAAATCAGAACAGAGAAATCTGAAAAAAAGCCTATTCTAAAAGAATTTCTCGGCGGCAGCAAAACAGCTGGTCAGGTAAAAAACATCAGTTCTCATTCGTAGCGCTTGTTAAGGTTAAATGTGGGAGTAGAATTGATTTTTTACGAGACCCACTGTGTGCTGCGCATGGAATTTGCTTTCTTTTTTAGTAGTATCCAAATCTATTATTTTTGCAATAATTTTTCATTGCGTAAATGTTTCAGAAGATTGCGGAAATATTCTTGCCGCAGCGCGCAAACACGCTTAGCGTGGCGCAATTGCTCAGCAGAGATCTATTTTTCAGTAGAAGAGGTAAGTTACAGCTAAATGCCATATATGAACTGTTTATGTAGTAGGCGAATAAGTAAGGGAAGGTTACTTAATTTCGGAAATTCATCCACGTTGTAATGGTAAATGAAATGTCGTGTGGCTAGGCCCTCCCGTTGGGTACACCGGTCGCCTGGTGCCAATCTTTTTAGTTGACACCACTTCGGCGCCTTGCGCGTCAATGGAGTCATCTCCACGATGAGGAAGACAACACAACACCCAGTCTCTCAGCGGAGAAAATCTCCGACCCAGCCGGGCATCGAACTCGGGCCGCTTAGCATGGCATTCCATCACTCTGACCACTCAGCTACCGAGGCGAAAGTAGTAATGGTTAAAAGTAAGTTTCAAACAACGAGCATGGAACGTTCAAAGGAAGAGAAAACTTCGGATACTATACCCAAGACCAATGTTGAAAATGTTCAACATAACGCTAGCGTTGTCGCGCTTCCAAGTGACGCAGTGTCGCAGCCGGTGAGCAGTACTAGGTCTGAAGTAGCAAACCCTACATCTGACCCTTTTGCACAACTATATTAAAGGATAGAAGCTTTACTCAATCAAAAACTTGATGAAAACAATCAAAAGCTTGATAAACGATTTGACGAAAACAATCTGAGATCTGACACTACTTCAGCAAGATTAAAGGCTATGACTAACGTTGTTGGTAAGCTAAATCAGATGCAGAACACTTTGAAAACAGACATTGCGAACCACGTCATTGAAGTGATACGTGGTGACTTAGAAGGAATAATGACATTTCAACATTGAAAACTACATTAAAAGACATGCCAGAACAGATTTAAAAAACTGACATGATTTTTGATACAATGGGGTTAAAACACACAACACTACAGTCCACAGTTCAACAGGTAGCCAAAAACAAGTAGATGACATATCAACAAAAGAAAAAAAAGATTATTTTTTACGAGAGAAAGAGATTTTAACTGCTAGCAGCTTAGAGACAGAGCTAGAGAAGGTTGTTGAGCAAACGATTACCGATATGTACCCACAGCAGAATACGTCAATATTAAAGGTACAAACTGAGTTACGTCGGATACAAAGAACACTTACACAAGATCTACCTAAGTGAAAAGATCATGCGCAAACACAAAGAGGATCACAACTGGAGAAAATAGAGGAATAATGTAATAATATTAAGGTGCAAGCAAGAATTGATAATATCTATACAGATAACAGTAATGATGAATGTTACAGTCCAGTTTTCATGCAAATGTATGTGCATAAGGAACAGTAGCTAGCAGAAACACAGTACCACAAAACGCAGTTGCACCGTGAGGCAAATACCACACTATCATCAGTTACACTAGAAGAAAGTCTTCTAAAAATCGACAATTCCAGGTGTTCATCCCAAGAATGAAATCTATTTATGCACTTATTTTATTAAAAGCTTTTATAAGCGCGTCGCCTTCAGCTTGATCCGAAAAACAAGAGATTTAGTATGTATTAGGTTTTATACAATATGAGGCCGCGCTTTGTGCATCCGAGACGGCAGTGTGCTGTCACATTAGCTACAGTATAGCAGGTCAGCAACTGGAAGCAGTTAATTCCATAAATTATCTGGGAGTAGGCATTAGGAGTGATTTAAAATGGAATGATCATATTAAGTAGATCGTCGGTAAAGCAGATGCCACACTGAGATTCACTGGAAGAATCCTAAGGAAATGCAATCCGAAAACAAAGGAACTAGGTTACAGTACACTTCTTCGCCCACTGCTTGAATACTGCTCACCAGTGTGGGATCCGTACCAGATAGGGTTGATAGAGGAGATCCAACGGAGAGCAGCGTGCTTCGTTACAGGATCATTTAGTAATCGCGAAAGCGTTACGGTGATGATAGATAAACTCCAGTGGAAGACTCTGCAGGAGAGGGGAGTAGGCATTAGCAGTGATTTAAAATGGAATGATCATATTAAGTAGATCGTCGGTAAAGCAGATGCCACACTGAGATTCACTGGAAGAATCCTAAGGAAATGCAATCCGAAAACAAAGGAAGTAGGTTACAGTACACTTCTTCGCCCACTGCTTGAATACTGCTCACCAGTGTGGGATCCGTACCAGATAGGGTTGATAGAGGAGATCCAACGGAGAGCAGCGTGCTTCGTTACAGGATCATTTAGTAATCGCGAAAGCGTAACGGTGATGATAGATAAACTCCAGTGGAAGACTCTGCAGGAGAGACGCTCAGTAGCTCGGTACGGGCTTTTGTTGAAGTTTCGAGAACATACCTTCACCGAGGAGTCAAGCAGTATATTGCTCACTCCTACGTATATCTTGTGAAGAGACCATGAGGATAAAATCAGAGAGATTAGAGCCCACACAGAGGCATACCGACAATCCTTCTTTCCACGAACAATACGAGACTGGAATAGAAGGGAGAACCGATAGAGGTACTGAAGGAACCCTCCGCCACACAACGTCGGATGGCTTGCGGAGTATGGATGTAGATGTAGATTAGCACAATTTGAAAATGCATTTCTTGCGAGATATTGGTGGCGCGGTGTGTAGGAAAGATTAAGAAAGGAAGTATTTAGTCCAGAGTCATACAACATCAGGCAGGGAACGTTAAGAAAATATTTCGAGAAGTACGTAAATAAGTCCCTTTGTGGGGTGAACCCGTAGATCTTAGCAATGTTCTATACATTTTGAAAGGAACTGTTCGTTTTCACATTAGAGAAAAACTGGCACAGTTCCCAGAAGCTAATCTAGAACACTTTTTGTCGGTCCCCGATTCTGTTGACTTTATAAATGAGGAGATGAAGGTTAGTAATAACAACAATAACCAGAATGGGCATCGTAATGGTGGGGGCGGAGGACAGGTTACACCCACCCGGCCGCAGTATAGCGGTAATAATCAAGGGGGGGCGGGGGGGGGGGGAGCATCTGATGCGCGTCCCGCCTTTGTTGACACAGCAGGCGGCGTCGACGTCAGTGCCTGGCCCAGCCGGCAGCAGCTCTCCGAATCATAAAAGGAGACGTGGGAATGGACAACAGGTATCACCCCGGTTATTCGAACCACGGTCACGTCAACTGAAATGATCAGGACAATAGAATTCGCTGTCACAGTGTAGCAAGGGACAGTTTCCACAGAGGGTGCCCCGTTCGGACTGTGCTCCACCTGTATCATGCAGCATGAGATCGCGACTGAACTCGTCCTATTCAGTTTGCATAGCCGTCAAGTACCTCGTTTCCACATAGCCACCCCACGCGACTGTCGTGTTGTGTGCTGTCCATCGGCAGAGGGATTCCACGACAGGCGAGAGGTGCGCAGAGGGAACACAGTATGCCATGTGGAAACTACACTGAACAGTCCAAGAAAACTGGCATAGGCATGCGTATTCAGTACGGAGATATGTAAACAGGCAGAATACGGCACTGTGGTCGGCAACGCCCATACAAGACAACAAGTGTCTGGCGCAGTTGTTTGGTCGGTTACTGCTGCTACAATGGCAGGTTATCATGATTTAAGTGAGTTTGAACGTGATGTTACACTCGGCGCACGAGCATGGGACACAGGGTCTCCGAAGTAGCAATGCAGTGGGGATTTTCCCGTACGACCATTTCATGAGTATACCGTGAATATCAGGAATCCGGTAAAATATCAAATCTTCGACATCGTTACGGCCGGAAAAAGTCCTGCAAGAAAGCGACCAACGTCGACTGAAGAGAATCGTTCGACGTGACAGAAGCGCAACTCTTCAGCACATTGCTGCAGATTTCAATGCTGGGTCATCAACAAGTGTCAGCATGCGAACCATTCAACGAAACGTCATCGATATGGGCTTTCGGAGTCGCAGGCCCACTCGTGTACCCTTGATGACTGCACGACACAAAACTACGCCTCGCCTGGGCCCTCAACACCGACAATGGACTGTTGATGACTGGAAACATGTTGCCTGGTAGGACAGGTCTCGTTTCAAATTTTATCGAGCGGATGGACGTGTACGGATGTGGAGACAACCTCATGACTCCATGGACCATGCATGTCAGCAAGGGACTTTTGAAGCTAGTGGAGGCTATGTAATGGTGTGATGCGTGTGCAGTTGGAGTGACATGGGACCCCTGATACGTTTAGATACGACTCTGACGGGTAACACGTACGTAAGCATCCTGTCTGATCACCTGCATCTATTCATGTCCATTGTGCACTCCGAAGGAAAGCGGCAATTCCAGCGGGACAATGCGACACCCCAGACGTCCAGAATTGCTACACAGTGGCTCCAGGAACACTCTTCTGAGTTTAAACATCTCCGCTGGCCACCAGACTCCTCAGACATGAACATTGTTGAGTATATCTGGGATGCCTTGTAACGTGCTACTCAGAAGTGATTTCCACCTCCTTGTACTTGTAAGTAGGCTGTTTAGGTTTTTTTATTGGTAACGCCACCTCTGTATGAAAATCACTGGCTGTGCTGTGTGCAGTCTGTGGCTGCTTTGCATTGTTGTAATACTCGCCATTGTAGTGTTAGGCGGCTGGCTGTGAACAGCGCGTAGCGTTGCGCAGTTGGAGGTGAGCCGCCAGAAGTGGTGGATGTGGGGAGAGAGATGGCGGAGTTTTGTAATTTGTCATGAACTGCTATATATATTATGACTATTAAGGTAAATACATTGTTTGTTCTCTATTAATATCTTTCATTTGCTAACTATCTCTATCAGTTGCTAGTGCCTTCTGTAGTTTGAATCTTTTATTTAGCTGGTAGTAGTGACGCTCGCTTTATTGCAGTAGTTCGAGTACTGAAGATTTTTGTGAGGTAAGTGATTTCTGAAAGGTATAGTTTAATGTTAGTCAGGGCCATTCTTTTGTAGGGATTTTGAAAGTCAGATTGCGTTGCGCTAAAAATATTGTGTGTCAGGTTAAGCACAGTCTTGTACAATTTTTCAAAGGGGACGTTTCATATGTCGACCCTTAGCCGAGGATACCTCACTGGAATCTTCTGATTTTTTCTTGTAGTTTGTGTAATTAGTGTAGCTTTTGTTTATTGCTAGCACGTAATTGTAGAGAGGATCTCCTTTGTAGTTGCAGTCTTTCATTGTTGTTGTGGCATGCATGTTAATGTGCACCAAGTATTTCGCTGCTGCGCTTGCAATTAACGAGATATTATTTTCAGTGCTATGTTAATGTGTTCTCTTATTGTTGCTCTTCAAATTGTGTTTTTCTGTGTTATCGCGTGAAATATTGTGACAATAATGGCGTGTGAAAAACGTAATACTAGGCTCCAAAGTAAACTGAGAAATGACAGTGAAGACGAAAGCAGTGTGTTAGCGCCACCGAGTAATGAATTAACTAATGTTCAAAGTAGTAATTTGGTAATTGTGCATAGGGAAATGGAGCGGGCGGCAAATAATGGTGTAGACAGTGAAACAATTAGTGAGCAGGGAAGCATTATCGATCGATCGGTCAGCAACAGTTCGCCTCAGGAATCCGAAATGACAGGACACAATTTTGCAAATACTGTAGATTCAGGTTTTGCGTCCTCACCGTTTTCTCAAATGAGTCAAGACACATTTTCCGCTTGTCAAAATGTGAATGTTGCCGGTGCAAATTCACTGCCGAAAAGCACTGAGGAACATGTTTCAGACACCAGTGCATTGTTATTACAATTAATGCAACAAATGGGCCAAAAGCTTGAAAAGTTAGACACAATGGAACAACACCAGAGACAAACCCAGCAACAGTTAGACACAATGGAACAAAATCAGAGACAAACACAGCAAAAGCTTCAAAAGTTAGACACAATGGAACAAAATCAGAGACAAACACAGCAAAAGCTTCAAAAGTTAGACACCACACTTGAACAAACACGTGAAGATTTAACTACTGAGTTACATAAAATCGAATCGAAATGTCAAAAAGTCTGTAATGACGTAAAAACACAAATTTGTGAGCATTTTCAACCTATTTTTTCGCGGCATGAAAATGCATTACAGAATCACGAAGCAGCCATAAAAGAACTGCAAACTATTGTTCATGAAAATCATGAGACCTTGCAAGCTAAATTTGACTCAGTTGCATCTACCGATTCGGTTACGTAACTTGCAAAAACTCAGGAAAACTTGAAGGACACAGTAGATTCGATTTCAACACAAATGGGCACTCTGAAACTTGGTTCAGAAAAACACACTGAGGAAATGTGTTCACTATCGGAGAAAGTAGCCGAACTTTCGGATCAGGTCACTAACTTATCTACAAAGGTAGATGATGATCTGAATGACACAAGACCTGTAGCCATCACTGACACAGAAGAGTATGAACAAATTAAGAAATTGAAACAAAATCAGAATCAAATTAATACGCAATACAAAAGAGAAATCCGGGAAGTACAAGATCAGTTGGCACAAGTAATACAAAGATTTCATATTTCAGAGGACACTCGCGCTCCAACACGGGAAGAGGGACATAGAAGTACGGAACAGCCACAAAATAATAACTCAGGGCACTTCGGAAATTATGAAAGAAATTGGCAAGGCACACCGAATTTTGAGATGGAACCACCGAAACAACGTAACAATGACCGATATGCGACTCGCCGACACGATGATTTTGACTATAAGCTGTTCATTACTACACGTAAATTCAAAACATTTAAGAATTCTGGCAATGACATTCATCCACAAGCATGGCTCCACCAATTCTCTCATTGTTTTCCTCCCAACTGGTCGTTAGAGCACAGATTAGAATTTATGTGTGGCTACTTAGAGAATGAACCAGCTGAAAGAATGTGATTGGTCATTCATGATTGTCACAGTGAAGGAGATTTTTATCATGCCTTCCTCTCAGCATATTGGTCTCAAGCTACACAAGACCGAGTAAAACATAGCATCATAATGATGAAACATTTCGAACAATCTGAATTTTCCAGTCTTGTGAAATATTTTGAAGACATGTTGCACAAGAATCAGTACCTGTCAAACCCATACAGCCCCTCAGAACTCATCCGCATTTGCTTAATCAAACTGCCTGAACATTTGCGACATATTATTTTAGCAGGACGTTGCAAAGACGACATTGAAGCTTTTCAGGGACTGTTACAAGAATTAGAAATTGACACAGACAGTCGCGGGATGCGAAAACAGGAAAACAATCACTACAGGTCACATCCGTCACAATTCCGTGACGACAGAAACAATAACTGGACACGACAAGTCTATTCTTACAACGCAAATCGTGACCAAAACAGACAACACCCGTATGACAACCGTTGGCAGAGTAGTAATAATTACAGGGAAAGATCACCTCTCCGCCGTAATGACTATCACAGAGACAATCAGAGAAACAGGCAATATGGGAACCAAAATAATTATTATCAAGGGAGACAGAATAACTTCAGATGCAATGGTCCAGCGCACAGTTACGATTCAGGGAGAAATTCTCCACCACGTGAGCGACAAGAAAGGAACTATGGAATCTACCGACATGACGACAGACGATATGATCGTAACGACAGACCTGAATTGCATCAGAACTGGCGGGATCAAACAGAGCAGAGCCCTCTCGACAAAGTGAATTTGTAGAAGTTAGGTCTCCAAACCCCAATAGCGACGCGCGCCAACAAAGACACAATAGGCAATGACTCATACCGCTGGCAGCCACAAAACGTACTTATGAAACTGACGACGCAGCTGCCGTAGCTAGTAATTACGTAAAAATGGAAGACATTAGGGACATCTTACTCCAGGAACACGACATAAAACATAACAACATTGCATATCCTGTGATTCACATTACAGTAAATGACGTAAAATTTACGGCAGTACTTGACTCTGGCAGTCCCATTTCAGTAATTAGTGAAACAGCCTTTAGCAAATGCAACAAATCGAACGATTGTCCCACACTTCCGTTACGTAAGATTAAATTACAAGGTGCAATCTTTGGAAAAAGTGTACGCCAACAAACCAACTTAGAATTCTTTTGTCAAAGCCACAGCTTCTCTATGAGCTTTCTTATAGTTCCATTATTGTCGACGGAAATTATATTGGGAGTAGACTTTTTGAATGAATACAAAGCAAACTTAAACTTTCACGATGCTGAAATAAGTTTAGAGAAGGAAGGTAAGTCAATAGCTTTGAAATTTGAAGATTGGCTCTCAAACCATGACGAAGAAATTAATCGGCTTTACCTTCTGTTGGACAACAGTTCGGAATTTTCTACGGAACTAGACACTAACAATCACTCTGCAAGTACTGACAGGGATGATATCGACGGCGTATTTGAAAGTAATGAGTTAATTCAGAATAAAATTCAAACAATTGAGAATTGTAATGGCACTGATAGGCAGGACCTTTTTGATATTTTACAAGCACATTACACAGTTTTTATTCATAAAACAGGAACAATCAAGGGATTTCAATACCAATTTCGTGTTCGTGAGCATACTAAATTTTGTGTTAAACCATATGTAATTCCAGCACATTATAGGGACCGTGTTAGAACAGAAATACAATCTATGCTTGACGAGGGCATTATTGAGCCTGCAGTAAGTTCATACAACAATCCATTACATGTTGTTGAGAAAAAAATGGATCGATCCGGCTTGCCTTAGATTCGAGACAAATCAATACTATCATTATTCCTGAAACAGACAGGCCGCAAACGTTGGAAGAACTTCTTCAAAATTTTAATGGTGTAAAACTGTTGTCTTCCATTGATCTCAGATCCAGCTTTTATCAGATCGAACTTCATCCAGAATGTAGAAAATACACAGCTTTCCTTTGTTTCGGCGTTTGTTATCAGTTTCGGAAACTTCCTTTTGGTTTGAACATTTCTTCAGCAGCATTCATTCGCGGGCTAAATTCCATATTACCTGAGTTCTTAAAACGTCACATCACCTTACATGTGGACGACATTCTAATAACAGAAGCTTCATGGGAACAACATAATCGCATCCTCAACAGTTTGTTACGTATTTTTGCAGAATCTGGAATTACAGTTAACTTGGAAAAGTCTGAATTCGGTAGGTCAAAGGTGAGGTTTTAGGGACATATTATTTCTTCTGAAGGCATTCAGCCGGATCCTGAAAAGTTAGAAGCAATCAGAGCCATTCCAGTTCCATCCACAAAAAGACAAGTCCGCAGTTTTCTAGGTCTCGTAAATTTTTACCGTCGTTTTCTGAATATGCAAATTCTTGTTACACCAAAACTTTGTTCTCTCACTGGAAAAAATACTATTTGGAACTGGGACGAACAAGCACAGTTTGAATTCAATTCTTTGAAAGAATCGCTACTTAACGCGCCAATACTAGCTCATCCAGATCTGTCACAAGATTTCTGCCTTAGCACGGATTCTTCTAAAGTCGGTCTTGGTGCCCATTTATTTCAAGAAGCCACAGAAAATGACACTACTGTTCAGAAAACCATTGCTTTTGCTAGCCGAGTGCTAACAAAATCTGAAAAAAATTATTCCGTTACTGAATTAGAAGCTTTAGCTATCGTTTGGGCATTTAACAAATTCCGTTTCTTTCTTTCTGGTAAGCACGTAAAAGTATACAGTGATCATCGTGCATTACAATTTCTTATGTCTTCAAAATTAAATCATGACAGGTTAAAACGTTGGGCATTGTTTCTGCAAGAATTCCGCTTCACAATAGTCTACATTCCCGGCAAGGAGAACATTGTTGCGGACGCACTGTCACGCGCACCGGCTGGGCTTGAGAAAAGTAACACAGAAGGCAACCTCGAGAAAAATTTCAGTATTCTTTACATTCAGAAAGTCGCCTTTGAAAACTTCATCACCACATCTTTAAAGGACATTGCTCATGAACAAGATAAAGATCCGATTTGGAAAGACATCAAGAGCAAATGGTATGAAAAGACACACACACAGATTCGGCATTATTACCTGGTTAGAAACAACATACTCTTCAAACGCTGCACTGTTGATGACAAGCTATGGGTACTTTGCATTCCAGACGATTTTGTTAATAAGCTCATTTGGTACATTCATTTCAGCTACGCACATTTTGGTCCACGAAAATGTTATCATATTCTTCGAACGACTTGTTATTTTAACAATATGGAAAAGAGAATTCGAAGAGTCTTGTCTATTTGTAAACTTTGTCAAAAGGCGAAACCATCTACTGTCTCACATCGTGCTCCGTTGTTTCCTATTATTCCTTCTAAATTAAAAGAATTTGCTGCTGTTGATCTCTTGGGACCGCTTGTCAGAACATCTAATGGATTTTCGTACGTTCTAGTCGCTGTTGAACTTACTTCAAAATTTGTTTCTTTCACACCGTTACGTAAAGCCACTGGACGGTCTGTATCCAACGCCTTTGTTAAAAATTTCTTACGTGAAGTTGGACACGTTAGTAAAGTCATTTCAGATAACGGACCGCAATTCAGATCTGCTGTTTGGTCACGCATGCTTCGCAACCATAAAATCAAACCTGTTTTTATTTCATTGTACTCACCACATTGTAACCCCTCTGAACGGATTATGAAAGAAATCAATAAGCTTTGCAGACTTTATTGTCACAGAAAGCATCAGCATTGGGACAGATATTTACACTTATTTCAAAACGTGCTGAATGAAATGCTTCATGATTCCACTGCTTTACCACCTACTCTTGTACTAAAGAATGAAGAACCACCGAACAGAATCAGAGAGCTTGTACCTTTTCCGAATACACGTAAACTTCGACACAAAGACATAATTGATTTGGCTCTTAAAAATATAAAATCTGCAGCAGACAAAAGGAGAAAACTACACGGTAAAGCAAATGCAAAGAAATTGTATATTGGTCAGAAAGTTCTCATTAAAGCTCATTCATTGTCACATAAGAAGAAACACTTGAGTCACAAATTCTTTCTAGTTTACAATGGACCTTACAGAATCCGACGTATACCACATGATAATTGTGTTGAAGTTGAAACTCTGCGTACTAGGAAGAGTAAAGGTTTACACCACATTTCACATGTAAAACCGTTTATTGAAAGATAATCTGCTTTTTAACTTTGTCTTTGTCATATAACTTTTCACTTTACATTACTAGTATGCTTTGTCAGACTTAGAATCTGTTAATATGCAACAATGTTTGAAGTTAAATATCCAGTCAAGAACCAAGAGAACTTATTTAAACAGAAATTACGAATGCATTGTCATTGTGAACAGACGACACAGTGTTATTGTGTGTGTACATTCTTGCTTGTTAGTTGCACGTTTACGTAATGACTATAAAGCCGTCGGCACACGGACCGTGCTGCCGAACGTTAACGTTGAGCGTGCCAAGTTCAACGTGCTGCTCAACGCTCAGGAATGATGCGACTTGTGCATACGGTACGTGGACCCCAACGTGGTATACGCGATCGCAACGCACTCAAGCGACAGTTGAGGGATGTTTCTAGTTCGTTAATCACACTGTTTACTCAACGGGCGCGTAAAATTCCCACGTTAGCTCTATTAAAATGCACATTTCCCCCATCGTCCACGAAAAGGAAAGTACCATCTCCAATCAATAAGGACAGAGGCTTATAAAAGTTCCATTACAAGCAGTGCGTTACAAAATTGGAATACTTTCCGCATAAGATAAACATTATTTCATCATTCCCACATTTTAGTAAAACCCCAAGGTCAGTCTTACTTGATCACTGTTCGTACCCAGTAGCAGAATCTTTGCAACATGTCAATTACGAAGCGTAAAAGAAAAAGGAGAAAAAATACCTTTATACAAGTAGCGTCAGCTGTCCTTTAGATTAAGCCAATCGAACAAAGTCACCCCTCAAAAAAAGGTGAACCTGTATTTACATAAAATCAAACATTACAGTCTATACTTATATTAAACTAATAATAAAGTATCAGAACCTAATAAAAACGCGAATGTTAGGAAAAAAAAAATTGTCGTGTCAGGATGCGAACCACCGCCCCAACGAAAAAACCTCATTAGTACACAATGATGCTATTCATTACACTATACTAACATCATATCTGCTGCATCTAATAATAGCACCTTACGTCTTGCTAAAAACTTTATAATCGTAGATATTTTACTAACTGAAATTTAATTATAACACATTGTACCAAGAACAATGCGTTTTGGGTGGATCTTCAGTGTGTCGCTGTCTTCAAATAGCCTACTCTCATTATACGCAAGTTACAATAACTATTTTTCCGCGAATATGATGTTTCTCATTATTTTATTGGAACGAATCACACAGTTAACAATGAGTTTTGCAGTTATTCTCAATTTGCAGGTGCTCGGAACGGCATATATACGTATAGGCTTGAAATGAATGCCAATATGGCGCGTCACAACTCTGTACTGAAGGGAGACGGCGTGCGTGTGACGTAGGTGGCGTTGTGCCATGTCATTGGTCAACGTTCAGACGCACGCTGAGAATATCTGACATGCCAGATATTGCTCTGCACGTTCGGAAAGACTCCCGAGCGTGCTATTCCATGCTGTGACGTCAGAAACTCGGCACGCTCAACGCTCAACGTTCGGATGCACGGTCCGTGTGCCGACGGCTTTAGGCTCACATACTTAGAACATTTACCAGTACTGCTAATGAGATTTTAATGCAACATTTTGGTTTACTTGAAAATACATTCTGGATTTAAAGTACTTTCTGTGGAATTAATGATGACTTAGCATTTGGTTTCCTTGACAGCTACACGATTATATCACGACGCTACTAATGAGTGACAATTTACAATGTTGTTTTTGCGGTGTATCTGTTTTATATCCGCACAGTTTTTCTGAATTCTTCTGGAAAGCAAAACATGTTTTACTAGTAAGCTACAATGTGAGAGCCTTTTTCGTAGCACAACAATACTTTACAGTATAGTACTTTCTTGATCACAGTAATGTATGTAATAACTACGATATCTATACACAAAGCATTTCACTTTCGTTTATGATGGGGTAATTACATTGACTTCTGCAGAATTTAGCTTTCGGAGGACGATAATTACGACACTTCCACAGAATTATCTTACAGCAAGACGCACATTTAGCGCTACAGGATATGCATTTGAGTGATTAATTTTGTACTTAAAACATTTATTTTTAAAGTTATTTGAAGTACAATGATACGAAGTTTTTCCGTGATACATTTCATTCCTTTGCTGTAATCTGTAGCACCTGAGGGTATAATTACATTGATCCTCAGGGGGGTACACGCCTACTTTGTGTATCATGTGTTTGGCAAGCACAAGGAGCCCTAGCTAATATGGTATTTGCTTATACAACTTTACACATCGGTACCATATTTCTCCCACACAGAATTACACAGCTACCTGATTATTTAACAGAGAAACAAACATTTTTTTACTACATCAGTGACACATGTTTACGGAATTACACTGTTGGATAACTTCACACTTACGAAATTGTATTTTGTCTGTACTTTGAGAAATGCTCATATTTTCCGGAACCATTGTGATACTACGAGAGCTTTGAATGATGTATTTGGTATGAGATCATGATTTTTAAAGTACGTTTGAGGTAGATGACATTATTGAAATGAGCAGAGAATATTTTTTAGGGTTTGAAATTATTGCAGAAAGCTACGACGTTTTTGAAATTTGACTGAGGTGTTATGATGTTATTATTACGAAGACGATGTGTACTATGTTGTTGAGGAATGTTTATTATGCTACGTATTTCTCATGATGAAATATTGAAGAAGTGTCGATGAATATGTATATGTATAATGAGGTAAGGAATAATGAGTAGTGTTTAGGGACTCTGATTTGTGGAAAAGGTTGTTGGAAACCAAGAATCGTACTTTAAGAGTTATGAAATGTGTGTAAATGCGTGAATGTATCATAATGCTGGCGAAAATTTTTTGGACTCTGTTATATTTACAGGATTTTGTTTCTACACATTTGTAACGCAAATTCTTAACCTGTGAATTTTTTTTATATGAGACTGTCACTGTAGCGGAAACTGGTGTCGTAAATATTTCGGTAAGAAAGTTAAGTGACCACCTGCACGTAATGCGTCGTGAGCGGCCAGGTGTGCCAGCTGCCTTGAGAAAAAGCCATTAGGTGGTAGGAAAAAAAAGGGGAGGCCATTATGCTCGCTATCGACATTCCTTTGTAGAAAGCATCGTAAATACAACACCCTCAAACTTGAAAACATGATTACACTGTAGAGTTCTTAATTTATGATATTTACTGAAATGAAATGATGAGAAACATTTTATGTCTATTGTCTTGTTAGTTGAAAGATTGTTTACTGCATTATGAAATGCCATATGGTTAGTGAATGACGTTTGACGCCTTGCTTTGCCTATTTTTTTTAATATCTAGTTTCTAGCTGCACTGCAGCATTGGTTAAAATAGAATTTTATAGATGTACTAATATAAATATTTTCTGTCTACAGATCGAGTAAATAATAATTTTTTTCAAAAAAATGAGGGAGCACAAAATGACATTTACCTTCACAGGAACTGCATTCATAATTTTCTTTTCAAGTACTTGGTAACTTTTTGGTAGAATAACTTCTTGTGGTGCACCACTTTAATTACATAGACATTAAGATGTGAATATACATTTCCCTTGTCTGCATTGTTGTCTTTAGTGTACTATTTTTTCTGCTTGAGCTTTGTCATGTTTAGGTATAAGTTATTTCATTTTCTGTTGTTGGTTGCCAGGCATAGTGCTACTGAATTTCAATTTGTGTTACTCTGCTAAGCCAGATTTATTTTTCTTGTTTGCTGCACATTGCCTCATATTAGTTGTAATGTTGAATTGCTTGGTAATTTAGATTTACTGTAGCTTGCTTTGCTAATTTCTATAATGCTGCTTGCTTCGCAAATCTGCATTTTTTTTCATTGCTGTTTGTGTTCATTGTTTTGTGCTGCTGCATTGCCTCGTCCCTTAGTTTAGCATCTGAGCTCAGTAGCTTTAAGTTAGCTTAAGAGGGGGTAGACTATATAAGATAATGAGTTCCAATGAATTGGAAGAAATGCATTGAGAAGTTATGTGAAAAAAAGTACAGAAAGCAGGTATAGATAGGACTTTTGGGATTAATGATGAACCAAGGGAGATCTCCATGCAAAATACTGCAGTAAAACAAACCCTGTCCTTTCCTTTTGTATTATTTTGCTATGTGTGTATGTACCATTGTGTATTTGTCTTTTTCCTGTCTTTAAGTGTTTAGCTAATAAGATTTATGTTGTAGAATTTTTCTAATACTATGTTATTTACTTTGCAAAGATGCTTAGACATTATTTATTCTGTTTTGTTTTAATGCTCAAGTGTGAAGTTGATGTTTCAAAAGTTATTCTGATATTTTATGTATGTACTTATGTCATAATTCTTGTGACACTGATGTATATGTTTATTTCTATTCTTTTGTAAAGCCCCTATTACTACAAATGTTATCTGTATTATTATGTTTTTAATGATGTATTTTGTACCTTTCTAATTGTATTCTCATGTTATAAAATTGTAATTGACACCAGTTCATCATATTATTAACTTGTAAGTTACATTTCACTGCACACGTTTCTGTTGGTCATAATATATGGACAATATGTGAGAAGTAGGGACTGATAGTGTTTGCACGTGTGTTAATAATTCAGCAAGGGACTGGATAACAGCATTGCTGGTTCAAAGGACATTTCAAAAAAAAATTTGTGAGTGCACAAGTGGTGGTTCATGGACTTGCTATATTCTCCGCAAGACTCTTTGATGGTGATTGTGCACCTGCACAGTCACAACAGATGGTTGCTGGCTGTCTCTACAAAGACTACAGTGCGTCTGCATCTTTGATGACTCACCAATACCATTATTTCTACAAGAACTGCAGTGGGTCTGCATCTTTGATGGCCAACCAATACCATAATCTCTACCAGGACTACAGTGGGTCTACTCTCTGATGACCTACCTACCAGTATTCTTCAAAACTTCGACTGACTCTGCTGTGGGTTTGCTCTGTTGTGGCCCATTACCTGCCTGCATGTCAAGAGTCAGCACTGTCTTTCCGTTGGAAGGACAACACTACTTCTTCAAGATTGCATGGAAATCCACTACTTCCGTGTGCATTTTCTTCTACTGCTCAGACTTTGAGAAAAACACTACTATTTTACTGTGACGAATGATCAGGACTGTCTTTATGGACTGTGAAAATATTTTAGCTTTTGACCAACATTGTATCAATAAGTGTGTGCATTTGATATCTTTGTTATTGTTATTATGAAAAATTTCTTCAAATCATTTTTGGCCACTGGCCAAAACAATTTGTAAAATTTTTTGTGGGGAGCATGGGGGCTATGTAAGTAGGCTGTTTAGGTTTTTTTATTGGTAACGCCACCTCTGTATGAAAATCACTGGCTGTGCTGTGTGCAGTCTGTGGCTGCTTTGCATTGTTGTAATACTCGCCATTGTAGTGTTAGGCAGCTGGCTGTGAACAGCGCGTAGCGTTGCGCAGTTGGAGGTGAGCCGCCAGCAGTGGTGGATGTGGGGAGAGAGATGGCGGAGTTTTGTAATTTGTCATGAACTGCTATATATATTATGACTATTAAGGTAAATACATTGTTTGTTCTCTATTAATATCTTTCATTTGCTAACTATCCCTATCAGTAGTTAGTGCCTTCTGTAGTTTGAATCTTTTATTTAGCTGGCAGTAGTGGCGCTCGCTGTATTGCAGTAGTTCGAGTACTGAAGATTTTTGTGAGGTGATTTCTGAAAGGTATAGTTTAATGTTAGTCAGGGCCATTCTTTTGTAGGGATTTTGAAAGTCAGATTGCGTTGCGCTAAAAATATTGTGTGTCAGGTTAAGCACAGTCTTGTACAATTTTTCAAAGGGGACGTTTCATACTCCTACGGATTTATGGGCAGCCCTGGGCAGGATTCATGGTGTCAATTCCCTCCAGCACATCTTCAGACATTAGTCGAGTCCATGCCATGTCGTGTTGCCCGCGAGGGCATGACTCGATATTAGGCAGGTGTACCAGTTTCTTTGGCTCTTCAGTGAACATCAAGGCGCCGATCGCTCAGCGTTCGGCTTTTTCCGTCTTTACCCGAACTGCTACGAATCTCTCTCTAAGGTCCGTTTCTTGTTTGACTTCACACTCGGCTCTACGTGTATTTCGTAAACATGGACGAGGAGCATGTAACACTTGCTCAGCAGCACCCAGAACTCTACGATTTGTCGAGTAAAGATACTGACAGTACTGTAGTCAAAGAGAATAAATATACGGTGGGAGATCGGTGAGAAGCTTAACAAATTCATTTAGTTTAGGTTTTGTTTTTCCGTTCGAGTTATCTTTTGTTGTACATGAGAAAGGTACAAGCGATAATATTTTTCACATTGAGCTATAATTTTGCGTACTTGTAGGTGATGAATGTAGAAGCAAATGAGCGCTACTGAAACTGTATTTCATTCGAGCTCGCGCTAGACGCGAAACCACATCTGGCCAGGTTGCAAAAAAGATACAGAAATGGATACTGGAAGATGAAACGCAGTTTTTAATTCATTTTCTTCAAAACCGTGAGACGTTTAGCGACGTTCAAAATTCCCTCGATGACGATGTAAACGGAGAAGAATAGGGCGATGCTGAGTTAGGTCCATCCTCGGTGGAACGCAGTACTTCCGCTCCTGCAAGTTCTACATCATTAAGGCGTGCTGGCCAGTTAAACAGAACAGTTTGAAACTGCATTGACTGATTTTGTCGAGTGCCAGAGAAGGAAAGAAAATTAATGACATTTTTCGAAGGTGTAGCAGATACAATGATGTCGTTTACCGATTTAGGCACTGCGGAAATAAAGAAAGAGATATTCAGCATTTTTAATACGAAAGAAACTGAAATGTTAAAGAACCGAGAAAAACGAATCAACAATGGCCATTTGTCCAAAAGTTTTCTGTTTCCCTTGAACTAGTCATACGAAGAAGGTCCAACAGGCTCCTGTTCGTCAGGATTGATGTCAGGAGCGGAAAATTGTGGGCGCTGCAATAATTAAAAGTAACTTGCCTGGAATGGACCCTTTTTATTCATGTAAAGATGCGTAGGTGCCTACGTAGGGCTGAGCAGCCCCAAGAGAGGTTGCCGTCTGTACATCAGGAGGGTTGAGGAGAGAGGTAGAGGCTAGAGGAACAACTACTCGGGGCCGAGGTCTGACGCTAAGAGAGCCCGGACATGTTTCCAAGCCGCCCTCGCCGCTCACGGTCGCGTCCCCACGTGATCACACGACTAGTCTCTGATTGGAGGGTTGATTCCGCCAACGCGCCTTGCTAGTAGCGTACCCTCGTCAGCGCAACCAACCCGTGAGACTAGAGTCTGACCGAGGAGCACGTGGCAGGAATGTGCTGAACACGGTCTTCCAGCCAGCACCTTCCACCACAGTATGCCCAAGACGGCTACGGCCGTACATTATGAATGGAAAAAAATTTTTAATAAAATTTTATCGGCAATGATCCCTCTTGGGAGGGTCTCCTCCTTGCACACTCCAGAGCTAACCTTCAACAGCAAAATCATGCCAGTTACCATGTAAATCATCCAAAATAATGACTGTAAAAGGCTTTTTAATTAAGTATGCATGTAAAGATGAAGAAGTAACACTGAATACATAGTATAATCTGAAAATTTCTCACTTCATTATTTCTTCTTGTATCACTCATTCCAAGAGAAAATATCACGCACTTTTATTGTTTTTTGTCCTTGTTACTGATTAAAAGGTGGTAAAGAAGACTGTAATCGATACTGCTTTAATCAGCACCGTTCTCTCATCTGTATTTCAGCTGAGGAAAGACTGCCTGTAACATTAAGGTAAGAACTTCCCATTGTAGTTAACACTAATTTTATACATAATTGCACATTTATCATTGACTGCTTACTGTTTTGGTCCGTCTACTAATTCGCTACAATTTACTTTTTTGTAGATATCTTGCTAGTAAGATTCTCATGTTTTTATGACCTGCAGTTACAAAATATCCCCTGCATCAGATCATAGGATCATCATTTCCACCTGTAAGCTCATCTGAAAGCTTTTGTCGCCTGTTGAAATGCCGCAGCCGACTGAAGCAAAGTGGAAGAATTTGTTGAGGACTTTAGAGAGACGTGGCTAAAGTGCTATCGACGGAAAACATGTATTCTTACAAGCTCTGCAAAAAAAGTGGAAGTCTCTACTACAGTTGTAAAGGATCATTTTCTATAGCGCTCTTAGCACTGGTGGGCGCAAACTGCAGACTTATTTGCGTTGATGTTTGCGGAATTGGGAAAGCCAGTGATGGACTATTTGCCACTCTTCACTGAGAATAATGTTTGACTGCAACCAAATGAACGTACCAGATGCAGCATTACCTCCCAAGGGCAAAGAGGAACAACCGTTTGTTATAACTGGAGATGCAGCGTTTCCGATGAAAAAATATTTAATGAGAGCGCCCGCTCGAAAGGTAGCCTCTCGAAACATATCAGAGGCTATATACAATTACCGCCTCTCACGTGCCAGACGAGTTGTGGAGAATGCCTTTGGAATCGTGGTTCAAAGATTTCGAGTGCTCTACAGCAGATTACAAGTCAAAGCTGAAAGTGCAGAAGATTGTTCCTGCTTGTCTTGTGTTACATAACTTTTTGAGGAACGATGTTTTACAAGATCAACTGGCTGACGAGACTTTTCCCGTACGAACCGTCTTTGAACCTCTATAACGTGTAGGCACTCATGTCAGCTCAGACGCTAGTGAAGTTCGGCGAAAATTTGAACAGTATTTTACTCACGCTGTGCAAGTACCATGGCAGGAACTCACGGTCTTAAGGGGAAGAAATTTATGACAAATTTTGGAACAGACTTTTAAAATACCTCAAAATTACAGGTTGTTTTTTGTTTCAAGTTTTTTTTGTTTGTATAAGTCAACAGCGAAAATTAAATATTCTTTGAACACCAACATTTCCATTTGTTGATAGTACTCAGACTTTGTAATATTATTACTCTCTAACAGAAACAGAAAATCTACGAAAGAGGAATAGCTCAATTCAAAGTACTGATGTACACACATCAAAAAAAGTTTTGCATCACGCGGTTCCCCCAACTCCTGAAGATAGACGTTGACTATGGATATTGTATAACAGACACAGTCCCTTTGACTGTTCATAGATGTCACTAAACCCGCCCAAAGACGTGAACAAGCACGCATGAGCAGCCCCTATTAGTCGGAGGGGGTCCGACAGCCGATCAGTTCCAGTCATTCCATCAGGAAGGACGTACACGGCTCGTGTTGTCTGTAGTTCAATCATGCCTAGACGATCAATACCGCGGTTCGATCGCGTCCGCATGGTTACTTTGTGCCAGAAAGGGCTCTCACCAATGAAAGTGTCCAGGTGTCTCGAAGTGAACCAAAGTGATGTTGTTCGGACATGGAGGAGATACAGAGAGACAGGAACTTTCGATGACATGCCTCGCTCTTCAAGGGCGACTACTGCAGTGGATGGCCGCTACCTACGGATTATGGCTTGGAGGAACCCTGACAGCAACGCCACCACTTTGAATAATGCTTTTCGCGCAGCCACATGACGTCTTGTTACGACTCAAACTGTGTGCAATAGGCTGCATGATGCGCAACTTCACACCCAACGTCCATGGCGAGATCCATCTTCGCAACCACGATACCATGCAGCCCGGTACAGATGGGCCCAACAACATGCCGAATGGACCGCTCATGATTGGCGTCACGTTCTCTTCGCCGATGAGTGTCGCATATGCCTTTAACCAGACAATCGTCGGAGACGTGTTTGGAGGCAACCCGGTCAGGCTGAACGCCTTAGACACACTGTCCATCGAGTGCAGCAAGGTGGAGGCTCCCTCCTGGTTTGGGATGGCATTATGTGAGGCCGACGTATGCCACTGGCGGTCATGGAAGGCGCCGTAACGGCTGTACGATGCGTGAATGCCTTCCTCCGACCGATAGTGCAACAACATCGGCAGCATACTGGCGCGGCATTCGCCTTCATGAACGACAATTCGTGCCCATATCGTGCACATCTTGCGAATGACTTCCTTCAGGATAACGACATCGCTCGACTAGAGTGGCCAGCACGTTCTCCAGACATGAACCCTATCGAACATGGCTGGCATAGAGTGAAAAGTGCTGTTTACAGACGACGTGACCCACCAACCACTGCGAGGGATCCACGCTGAATCGCCGTTGAGTGGGTCAATCTGGACCAACATGCCTTGATGAACTTGTGGATGGTATGCTACGACGAATCTTGCATCAATGCAAGAGGACGTGCTACTGGGTATTAGAGGTACCGGTGTGTACAGCAGCCTGGGCCACCACCTCTGAAGGTCTCGCTGTATGGTGGTACAACATGCAATGTGTGGTTTTCATGAGTAATAAAAAGGGTGGAAATGATGTTTATGTTGGTCTCTATTCCAGTTTTCTGTACAGGTTCCGGAACTCTCGGAACCGAGGTGATGCAGAACTTTTTTTGATGTTCATGTTTGTACTGTCATGAACTGACACATTTATAAATGCGTGCATTACTTGGAGTAATAAAATAATACTACATTAGCAGCCGCCACTTTTTACTGCTGTTGTTTTCGCAATTTACAACGTGCGACATACCAGGGTTCGGCTGTTGACCAAAATTAATGATTTTGAAAATCGTCTTTCACACGGTTTACAACTTCCGTGTACATCATATAAGTTGGCGCATAGCTTTGTAGAAATTGACAATGAAAGCGAAACAGTATGAAGAGAGAGTCCTCTGTTGACTCGCATTCATTATCGATTTCTACAACGCATACTTATACGACGTGCACGCTTTTTGTAAACAATGTGTACAACGATTTTTAAAAAGCATGGATGATGGCTGCTTTAAGTTGTAAACTGCAACCTTCTGCCGTAAAATGCAACTGGTATTAATGATTTTTATTAATATTGATATTAATGTAGAGTCCTATAGCGACGACTAAGAAGCAATTCCCACGTTCGGAACATTGGCAGCAAGGCTGGCCGCGTCATATGACACGGAAGTTCGCCAGTAGCGTGAGGAGGTGAACAATTCTTTAAGTTTGTAAAACTGATTCTAAAATACTTCACGAATTTAAAGGATCATCAGTCAGCCTATTAAATATCTTGTGGAATTCTCACTCCTCTTCTCTAGCTCTGAATAGAGGGTGAACTCAGTAACGACGTTTCTTTCTTTCCTACCGAGCGAGGTGGCGCAGTGGTTAGCACACTGGACTCGCATTCGGGAGGACGACGGTTCAATCCCGTCTCTGGCCATCCTGATTTAGGTTTTCCGTGATTTCCCTAAATCGCTTCAGGCTAATGCCGGGATGGTTCCTTTGAAATGGCACGGCCGATTTCCTTCCGCATCCTTCTCTCACCCGAGCTTGCGCTCCATCTCTAATGACCTCGTTGTCAACGGGACGTTAAACACTAATCTCCTCCTCCTCGTCTTTCTTTCATGGTCTTGTTTTTTCTTCAACAAAAGGAAGTAAGTCCCGAGGGTCACAACAACCCCTTCGTCTGTTTGCTCCATTGGTGAGAGCACAGCTGGCACACTGTGTGCTATGTGGGAATGCGCGCGACCCGACACGGAAGGAGCACAGTAGAAACATGGTGTGACTAGGGCAAGTCTTTCGATTTGACGCCACTTCGGCGACTTGCGCGTCGATGGGAATGACAACACAACACCCCGTCCCTGAGCGGAGAAAATCTACGACACAGCCAGGAATCGAACCCGGGCCCTTACGATTGACATTCTGTCACACTGACCACTCATCTACCAGGAGCGGACAGGAACACGGTGCCCTATGTGGAAACCGCTCCTAATAATAGAATTTTTCAGAATCCACGGTGTCAATACCACCAGGGAAACCTGCCAGTTTAATCCATTATATCCCATTGTACACTACTAGCCATTAAAATTGCCACACAAGGAAGATGACGTGCTACAGACGCGAAACCGACAGGAAAAAGATGCTGTGATATGCAAATGACTAGCTTTTCAGAGCATTCACACAAGGTTGGCGCCGGTGGCGACACCTACAATGTGCTGACATGAGGAAAGTTTCCAACCGATTTCTCATACACAAACAGCAGTTGACCGGCGTTGCCTGGTCAAACGTTGTTGTAATGCCTCGTGCAAGGAGGAGAAATGCGTACCATCACGTTTCCGACTTTGATAAAGGTCGGATTGTAGCCTATCGCGATTGCGATTTATCGTATCGCGACATTGCTGCTCGTGTTGGTCGAGATCCAATGACTGTTAGCAGAATATGGAATCGGTGGCTTCAGGAGGGTAATACTGAACGCCTTGCTCGTATCACAAGCAGTCGAGATGACAGGCAGCTTATCCGCATGGCTGCAACGCATCGTGCAGCCACGTCTCGATCCCTGAGTCAACAGATGGGGACGTTTGCAAGACAACAACCATCTGCACCAACAATTCGACGACGTTTGCAGCAGCATGGACTATCAGCTCGGAGACCGTGGCTGCGGTTACCCTTGACACTGCATCACAGACAGGAGCGCCTGCGATGGTGTACTCAACGACGAACCTGGGTGCATGAATGGCAAAACGTCATTTATTCGGTGAATCCAGGTTCTGTTTACAGCATCATGATGGTCGCATTCGTGTTTGGCGACATCGCGGTGAACGCACGCTGGAAGCGTGTATTCGTCATCGCCCTACTGGCGTATCACACGGCGTGAAGGTATGGGGTGCCATTGGTTACACGTCTCGGTCACCTCTTGTTCGCATTGACGGCACTTTTAATAGTGGACGTTACATTTCAGACGCGTTACGAACCGTGGCGCTACCCTTGATTCGATCCCTGCGAAACCCTACATTTCAGCAGGCTAATGCACGACCGCATGTTGCAGGTCCTGTACGGGCCTTTCTGGATACGGAAAATGTTCGAAAGCTGCCCTGGCCAGCACATTCTCCAGATCTCTCACCAATTGAAAACGTCTGGTCAATGATGGCCGAGTAACTGGCTCGTCACAATACGCAAGCCACTACTCTTGATGAACTGTGGTATCGCGTTGAAGCTGCATGGGCAGCTGTACCTGTACACGCCATCCTAGCTCTGGTTGACTCAATGCCCAGGCGTATCAAGGCCGTTATTACGGCCGGAAGTGGTTGTTCTGGGTACTGATTTCTCAGGATCTATGCACCCAAATTACGTGAAAATGTAATCACATGTCAGTTTTAGTATAACATATTTGTCCAGTGAATACCCGTTTATCATCTGCATTTCTTCTTGGTGTAGCAATTTTAATGGCCAGTAGTGTATGATTTATCACATGCTTCCTCTTCTCAGGCATATTTGTTTTCAGAAGCTCTTAGTCAACTGCTGCAATATTTTTTATGTTTTATTGTTAGATTGAAAGTCCGTTGTCGAAACTAACAGTAGCAGTGGAGATCAGGATTGTTAATTTCCTGGTAGAAAGTTGTTGACTCTGCTGCTTCTTATCATGAACAGGCGATAAGGTAAGTAATAATAAATAAGGTAAGTAATAGATAACAAATAAGGTAAGTAACAATAAAATTATTAATTGCAGATTCATAATTTTGCTCATATTATTACGGTTTAGTAATTTGAATACTTAAATGCAATATATAAGCACAAATTGGAAAAGAGTACTTTATTTGCTTTGCTGTGGTACTGTCTTTTATCTTTATGTAAGAAATATCATATGGTAGGCAGTAAGGGGTCAATTTCTCGCAGTTGGTCCGATTTAATTCCAATATAATGTGGAAAAGGAGAGGAACTAGGCTCTAAATATCCTGTTCTCGACACAAGAGGATGATGAAACCTTTGTCTGATGCATCTGATACACATCAGGAGCCTGAATTCACACTTGTTCCGCATAATGATGGCGAGGACACTGATAAAGATGATGCTGGTGGTGATGCAGGACAACCCACCACTGTTGCTGGTTTAGGGAAGAAGGTTCTGGGACAAACCGCAGAGATAAGTTCAGTAAATACTGACAGCCTTGTTGAAAATGTTACATCTTTACCCACTCAAGAAGAAAATCACTGCTGTTCCAAATCATGATCATGATCGAGGTCCCGAGTTAGGAAAACAAGACGCTGGACAGAAGAAAGTTTAGACTCTTCACAAAAATTTGAGGTATCTCGTGACCCAACACCTGATATAATAGAAAATCTCTGCACATCGAACTCGACTCCAACAGATCTTTTTCGTGAAGTTTTTGATGCTGATTCGGCTGAGATTCTGACAAGAGAGACAGTACATTATGCTACTCACGGACAACATACAAATAAGTCATGATGATATCTACAAATACATCGCTATTTTGCTGTTATCTGGATATTGTAAGGTCATGTACAGATGTATGTACTGGGAGACCAGACCTGTCACAAACAATGCCGTATCTCCAGATACGTTTGACAAAATTCATAAATTCTTCCATGGCAAGGATAATGACAGCATTGAAAAAGAAGATAAAGTTTATAAGGTGTGGCCATTAAATTCACATCTTGAGAGGTGGCATGAGGCCCCTCTCATATTTCTATCTTACTCTGAGTAATTCGATTTTCCTCTCTAATTGCATGCGGTGAGAAGTTGCTATTCCTTCATAAGCGAACTTCCCACACAGCGTCTCTTGTCACCCGGGTGGTACGGTGACAGGCGGGTACTGCTGATCTTGTAAAGGTTAAGCCGACGGGTGTGAGGGAGTCGAGTGGATGCTTTCCAGACACCGACATTGTCATAACAGCAGGGGCGACACGCCCACAGGGGCCTGACGGAGCGGCTGGGCTAGAGATTCCGTTACTTCGCAGAAACTTAGTGAAAACACTTTCTGGCGGGCTACCAGCAAGGCGTGGGAATGACTTGTGTTCCCAGGCAGTCTTGGCGGACAAATTCCCGTGTTTTCTTCAAAATCATAACTGTGATTGGCTTGCTCAGGGGATTGCTCCATGACGTAGCAAAATCGACGCAGAAATTGGTGCCAAGTATCTCCATTCGTGGAATAGTAGTGCGTCGGCAATAGAGTGGAATATTCCGCCGGTTTTCGAGTTGCTGATTGGAACGTTTAACCATGGCCACTATCGTGGGGGCGGAAATGTTCTGTGTTCGGCTTGTACGGGTGCACTTGAGGGAGTCGGCTCTCGCCTGTCGGTCGGAGTAGGTTACAAGACTGAGCTCTCGCTGCTCTGGACAGCCTGCCTTCTGTTGGCTGTCTAATATACTTTCATTTAATTGTAACTGTTTGACGAAGTTGCTGAAGTTCCGACTTCAACGTAACTTTCTGAGTACAGTTCACAATTGAGCGTTCTGCGTACAAGCGGCCTATGTTGTCTGTCTTGATCAGTTTTGGCTAAAGTTGACTGTATCGGAGTTACTGTGTGCCTTCGCGTGTTAAAATCAATCACTGTACCATCACTGATTGTGTGGCGAGCCTTCTTCGTCTCCCGCAGAGGCGCATTTGTTTTGATAGGAAGTCTTTAGTCTGGAACAACCAGACCAGGATAATTTGTTTCGGGCTATACTCGTGACATTACCATCACCACGACTGGACATCGAAGCAACCAGCCATCGCTTCCAGTACGCCAAATCGTGTCCTTGCAGTTAAGAAGACAGCTTGGTAATGTATGTCCGCAGCACCGGCAGATTAGGGCATTTTGCTCTGTGATAATCAGAGCTCAGCAGAGCATGCCTGTTCTGTCTTTTCTTACGTGGTTCTGTCTTGGGTGTTCATTGTCTGAGTTCTCGTTACTGTAACAGCAACTAATGTTGGGTTGGCTGGGTGTTTCTCTTAAGATTTGAGTTGCAAGGAATTGGCTCCACATACCACTTGATCATAAACGTGACAAGCTAGTTTAAGGACAACTTCACCTTCACAGCATTTATTTGAGTATCCAATTTGACGTATTGTAAATGTTTCATGTGTTGTGTTTATTATTTTGAGTTTAGTCATAATAAATCAAATTGTTATTTTGGACAGAACTTTCATTCTGTAGATCGGTAGAGCAACCCTTTCATTTCTCACCACGTTAATGAAACTTATTTATCAAATTATTTTCTATCAAATTAAATTATTGCAGGTGCCAAACTCTTTTCTACTCCACTTGCAGGGTCATTTCGCGTTTCTTCTTAATCCATGTGCAACAGCAAAAGGCGGAGATAGAAAAGGGGGGGGCTTAGAGCATCAATTCCATATGAAGATTCTAGAAGAATTTAGTGTTAAATACACTGCTAGCCCCGACACTTCGCAATCTAAATAAGAAATTTCAAGACATCATGGAGTCTCCAGGGTCAGACTTATATTAGGCCTACCTTTTACTTTAGAGAAGGCGGAGGAGTTAAGGTTCTTTGAGGTTGTAAAAAGAAGTGAAAAAGGATTAATTCCTGGCTAACTTGGACTTTGTCAAAGTGGATGCATGTGCTGTACACTGAAATTAAGAGAGTAATACCCACCCTTTTCAAGAGCTTGACGTCTTTAACTTTCAGGTTTCAAGGTCAAAACATAAAAGCGATAATAGTTTTCTCCACGTCAGCTCATCAGAGAATCCCATTGCATAGTGCATACCGATCTAAAGCGAGACAAGTACTTTTTTTATAGGCCGTGAAACTAACCCTAATCTTGAAATAAGGCACCAGGAAGAGAATCATCGTCAAATTGCGGACTTATAAGATTCAGAATTATTAAATTAATTTTTTTTTCTCTCGAAGCTCTCGGTTGTCACCTGAATGGGAACATCGAAAAACTGTGGATTCTCAACGCTACCACAAAGCTGCAAACCCGAGAAATTTTCATCAACAAAGATGTTGCAGGGGATGTGCCGTTTCTAAACTACTTGGAATTTCAAGTTAGCGGTTAATGAGATGCAGAGTACAATTTGAGACGAAAAACGAAGCAAAATCTTCAGGAATGTATGTCGTAATAAATTAAGAATGCGGTGGTATATCAGATTAGATAAGTAAAAATTCAGCATACATGAACACTACAGCCGAGCGGGATTAGCCGAACGGTCTAGGGCGCTGCGGTCATGGACTGTGCGGCTGGTCCCGGCGGAGGTTCGAGTCCTCCGACGGGCATGGATGTGTGTGTTTGTCCTTAGGATAATTTAGGTTAAGTAGTATGTAAGCTTAGGGACTGATGGCCTTAGTAGTTAAGTCCCATAACATTTCACACACATTTGAACATTTTTTAACACTACACCAATCTGAATGGAGCAATTATTTAAGAAGAGTAATTTGGCAGGTAGCAATATATGTTGCATATATGAAGAAACCAAAAGATAGGAATTCTCTAATGGAAGACTGCAGGAATTATACAGCACCCAAGAGATTCAGGAAAACGATAATAGCAACATAACAGACATCCCGCATGTAAGGCTTACCGACAGCACTTGTTCGCACACAGTGAATAGTGCACTGGGAAGTGAAGACGTAAAGTGTGGCAAATAGCTTTCTTCAGCAAAGCAGTAGTCAGCGAAATTCTGAGGAAAATAGGGGTAAGCTATAGGAAGAGACGGGTAATATACAATATGTACAAGAGCCAAGAGGGAATAATAAGAGTGGACGGCCAAGAACGAAGTGTTCAGATTAAAAAGGGTGTAAGACAGGGATGTAGTCTTTCATCCGCAGTGTACACATCGAAGAAGCAATGATGGAAATAAAAGGAGTGTTCAAGAATGAGATTATAATACAGGGTGAAAGGATATCAACGATACGATTCGCTCATGACATTGCTATCGTGAGTGACAGTGAAGAAGAATTACATGATCTACTGAATGGAATGAAAAATCTGATGACTACAGAATGTGGATGGAGAGCAACTCGAAGACGAAAGTAATGAGAAGTAGCAAAAATGAGGACAGTGAGAAACTTAACATCTGGATTGATGGTCATGAAGTAGATGAAGTTAAGGAATTCTGCTACCTAGGCAGCAAAATAAATAATGACAGGCGGAGAAAGGAAGACATCAAAAGCAGATTAGCATTGGCAAAAAGAGCATGCCTGGCCAAGAGAAGTGTACTAGTATCAAACATAGGCCTTAGTTAGAGATAGAAATTTCTGAGGATGTATGTTGGAGCACAGCCTTGTATGATAGTGAAACATGGCCTGTGGGAAAACCGGAGCAGAAGAGAACCGAAGCATTTGAGATGCGGTGCTACAGACGAATGTTGAAAATTGGGCGAAGGCAAGGAATGAGGAGATTCTGCACAGAATCGGAGAGGAAATGATTATGTGGAAACCATTGACATGGAGAAGGGACAAGATGATAGCACATCTGTTAAGACATCAGGGAAAACGTCCATGGTACTAGAGGGAGCTGTAGAGGGCAAAAACTGTAGAGAAAGACAGAGATTGAAATACATCCAGCAAATAATTGAAGACGTAGGTTCCAAGTGCTGCTCTGAGATGAAGAGGTTGGCACAGCAGAGGAATTCGTGGCAGGCCGCATCAAACAAGTTAGAAGACTAATGAACAAATAAAAAATAAAAAACGAGAGTGAAATGCCAGCAGTCGGCACTCGGCCTGTCGATTCTCTTATGTAACAAGCCACAGCGCACTCGGTCCCAGGAGCCGTTAGGCTTAATATCGTCTGACATCGCTTCTTGCCTTGAATAATGGTCCGTCTCAACTACTATCCCTGCCACTTCCGATACGGCGAGTAAGAGAGACCACAAGGTTCTCCAGGTAGACCATGCCCGGCTGACGCCACGCATTGACTATTGGATCCCGTAGAGCTGCCGAACTGCGGGGATGTTGACTGTACTTCTAACCCGTTGTTCCGAATATTCCCAGACATTTAAATGGGATTGAGATCGGGTGACTTAGTGGGGCACTCGATGTGCAGTAGGGTGCCTGAGTGTCTGTCAAACGAGGAACGCAGTCCTGTGAACACAGCTGTTGTCATCTTGGAAGACGGAACTGTGTATAGTAGTCGCATCATCAAGATGTAGGAGATAAGGCAACACAGTACCAACCTCCATCAGTCACCTTCTCGTTAAACGCCTAATTGTCTACAGTGCTCCAAAACGACAGTGTGCTATTTTTTACAGAGTGACTAATATTTTGAGTGGTGAACTTACTTCTACAACGTACATTACGCCGCCTGCATCACGAGGTTTGCACTGTAGACATCATATACAGCGTGTAACTAAATTCCCTTTACAGAGTTTGGCAACCTGTTAGCCGAGAGCGCTAATGCGCTGCTTCCTGGACTCGGGTTGGCGCGCCGGCTCCAGATCGAATCCGTCTGCTGGATTAACGACGAGGGCCGGTGTGCTGGCCTGCCTGGATGTGGTTTTTAGGCGGTTTTCCTCATCCCTCTATGTGAATACTGGGCTGGTCCCCACGTCCCGCCTCAGTTACACGATTCACAGAAATTTGAAACACATTCGCACTTTTCCATGATTTGCACTAGACGCAGACAGATGGGGTACTCTGATTCCTTCCTGGTGGATAGGGGTCGCGGCAGGAAGGGCATCTGGTCGCCCCTTCAAACTAACATGCCAAATCCTATTTAACCACGCCAACCCCACACAACATGCGGGACAAAGGCGCAAGCGATAGTAGATAGATAGAGTTTGTCAGCCTGTAGTAGGTGCCAAGGCTGTTAATTTTACCACAGGATTGACGTCCAGAAGTCGGCCGCGGTGGTCTTGCGGTTCTAGGCGCTGCAGTCTGGAACCGCGGGACTGCTACGGTCGCAGGTTCGAATCCTGCCTCGGGCATGGATGTGTGTGATGTCCTTAGGTTAGTTAGGTTTAAGTAGTTCTAAGTTCTAGGGGACTGATGACCTAAGATGTTAAGTCCCATAGTGCTCAGAGCCATTTGAACCATTTTTTTTTTATGTCCAGAAACGTGCCGTTTTCGCGCTATAAGCAAAATACAACACACGTTGCTCTGTGACTCATGCTAAGTCCACTTACTAATGGGGCTCGATGACCACCGACGTCAACACACATACGATCCTTCCATACAACGTTCCACTACATACGATCATCTGTCCCTGATCCTCCAGCATAAACCGCAGCCGTAAATCGCTCCAGTGTACCTTCCACGGATGCCACAGGCGTCCTGTAAATCAAGGATTCCATGTGGTCGCACAGGCAGTAGAAACATCGTGTAGGCCAAGCAACAATGTCGCCACCACCTATCCACAGTTGCCCAAGTAGTTACTCCTGATGATCTAGGCCCCCGCGTGAAAAATAAGGCGGTGCGCCATTGCGCTGCAAGCACATGTTTTGAGGTACATGCAGTGACATCATGCAAGAGCCCATGCACCATGCCGTCAAGGAAATCCAAGTAGAGGGCATCCGTGAGATGTGGTGGTAGAAGGTATGGACCAGTCTCACGTCCATCCAGGAACGCTGCCCAAATGTCCAGACCTCATAGTTTCTGAAACACATGGGGGTGCGCAGCGTACCGGTTTTAGTCAAAGCTCACATGACTGTCGTGGGAGTTGAGGACACATTCCCTGGTGAACTTAGGCTTCATTCGTCAAAAGGATCCGCTGCGGGAAGTCGGGCTCATCTGTAAGGTGGTCATGTCATTTTGACTTTCGTATGTCATCGATGTGCAAGTCAGAGAGAAAGCCAGTTACGTTACTGTTAAACAATCTTTCGTCTTGTCGTGGCACTGTCTTTGGCTCTGCACAGTCTGTTACATCCTTAGTTGAAGTGTGGTAGGTGATGAACGTATTTAGTAGTGCTATGTTCTCTTGTGATTGCATTTGTTAGATGAAGAAACTGCAAAAAAATTAATATGATGTGTACAATGAAAGGTAAAAGGAACATATATTTTGAATAATGTGATTGTTTTTGAAGAGAAGAATTTTGCGGTAAGACTGCGGCACTGCTCACATAATTTGTCGAAATGGTTGCTGTCAGCTGGTTAACTTGCTCAAAGCTGAGAGACAGAAAATCCCACTACCTGAATCATACATTAACATTTTAACTGATTAAGCAGTTTAGTTTTTATAGAAATTCTCTGTTAACATTGTACCCTTTTTAAAATCATTGTTCACTTTGTTAAGCATAGTATTGCTCAGACCAGTGCTACGTGGTTCTATGCGTGAAGATCACGCGAAGTTTTATTCTCTCTTCTTGAATATACGCTGAAGATACATTGGTACATCTGCCAAATATCGTGTAGGGCCCCCGCGAGCACGCAGAAATGCTGGAACACGATGTGGCATGGACTCAACTAATGTCTGAAATAGTACTGGAGGGAACTGACACCATGAATCCCGCCTAGGGGTGTCCATAAATCCGTAAGAGTACGAGTAGGGGGGGGGGGGGGGGTGAAGATCTGTTCTGAAAAGCACGTTGCAAAGCATCCCAGATATGCTCAGTAATGTTCATGTCTGGGGAGTTTGGTGGCCAGTGGAAGTGTTTAAGCTCAGAAGAGTGTTCCTGGAGCCATTCTGTAGCAATTCTGGCGCCTTGTCCTGCTAGAATTGCCCAAGTTCGTCTGAATGCACAATGGACATGAATGGATGCATGTGATCAGACAGGATGCTTACCTACGTGTCACCTGTGAGAGTCGTATCTAGAGGTATCAGGAGTCCCGTATTATTCCAAGTGCACACGCCCTATACCATTACAGACCCTCCACCAGCTTGAACAGCCCCCTGCTGAAATGCAGGGTCCATGGATTCAAGAGGTTCTCTCCACACCTCTACAATTTGAAACGAGACTCGTCCGACCAGGCAACATGTTTCCAGTCATCAATAGTCCAATGTTGGTGCTGATGGGCCCATATGCGCCGGAAGGCTTTGTGTCGTGCTGTCATCAAAGGTACACCAGTGGGCCTTCGGTTCCGAAAGCCCATATCGATAACGTTGACCCTTGTTGATGGCCCAGCATTGAAATCTGCAGCAATTTGTGGAAGGGTTGCATTTCTGTCACATTGAACGATTCTATTCAATCGTCGTTGGTCCAGTTTTTGCAGGATTTTTTCCGGCCGCAGCGACGTCGGAGATTTGATGTTTTACCGGATTCTTGATAATCACGGTAGACTCGTGAAATGGTCGTACGGGAAAATCCCCACTTCATCGCTAAATCGGATATGCCGAGTCCCATCGCTCGTGTGGCGACTATAACACCACGTTAAAACTCACTTAAATCTTGATAACCTGCCATTGTAGCAGCGGTAACCGATCTAACAACTGCGCCAGACACTTGTCTTACGTAGGCGGTGTCGACCGCAGCGCCGTATACTGCCTGTTTACATATCCCTCTATTTGAATAGGCACGCTTCAATGTATTTCTCATTCTAAAATCGTTATCTTGGAAAATCATTTCATAGGAATAGTTACTCTCCGCACCCTACTGTTTATCATTACGCATTACCACATGCATCTACATCTACATCTACATTTATACTCCGCAAGCCACCCAACGGTGTGTGGCGGAGGGCACTTTACGTGCCACTGTCATTACCTCCCTTTCCTGTTCCAGTCGCGTATGGTTCGTGGGAAGAACGACTGCCGGAAAGCCTCCGTGCTCGCTCGAATCTCTCTAATTTTAAGTTCGTGATCTCCTCGGGAGGTATAAGTAGGGGGAAGCAATACATTCGATACCTCATCCAGAAACGCACCCTCTCGAAACCTGGACAGCAAGCTACACCGTGATGCAGAGTGTCTCCCTTGCAGAGTCTGCCACTGGAGTTTGCTAAACATCTCCGTAACGCTATCACGCTTACCAAATAACCCGGTAACGAAACGCGCCGCTCTTCTTTGGATCTTCTCTATCTCCTCTGTCAACCCGACTTGGTACGGATCCCACACCGATGAGCAATATTCAAGTATAGGTCTAACGAGTGTTTTGTAAACCACCTCCTTTGCTGATGGACTACATTTTCTAAGGACTCTCCCAATGAATCTCAACCTGGCATCCGCCTTACCAACAATTAATTTTATATGATCATTCCACTTCAAATCATTCCGTACGCATACTCCCAGATATTTTACAGAAGTAACTGCTATCAGTGTTTGTTCCGCTATCATATAATCATACAATATAGGATCCTTCTTTCTATGTATTCGCAATACATTACATTTGTCCATGTTAATGGTCAGTTGCCACTCCCTGCACCAAGTGCTTATCCGCTGCAGATCTTCCTGCATTTCGCTGCAATTTTCTAATGCTGCAACTTCTCTGTATACTACAGCATCATCCGCGAAAAGCCGCATCGAACTTCCGACACTATCTACTAGGTCATTTATATATATAGTGAAAAGCAATGGTCACATAATACTCCCCTGTGACACGCCAGAGGTTACTTTAACGTCTGTAGTTGTCTCTCCATTGAGAACAACATGCTGTCTTCTGTTTGCTAAAAACTCCTCAATCCAGCCACACAGCAGGTCTGATGTTCCGTAGGCTCTTACTTTGTTTATCAGGCGGAACTGTATCGAACACCTTCCGGAAGTCAAGGAAAATGACATCTACCTGGGAACCTGTATCTAATATTTTCTGGGTCTCATGAACAAATAAAGCGAGTTGGGTCTCACACGATCGCTGTTTCCGGAATCCATGTTGATTCCTACAGAGTAGATTCTGGGTTTCCAGAAATGACATGATACGCGAGCAAAAAAACATGTTCTAAAATTCTACAACAGATCGATGTCAGCGATATAGGCCTATAGTTTTGAGTACCTGCTCCACGACCCCTCTTGAAAACTGGAACTACCTGCGCTCTTTTCCAATCATTTGGAACCTCCCGTTCCTCTAGAGACTTGCGGTAAACGGCTGTTAGAAGGGGGGCAAGTTCTTTCGCGTACTCTGTGTAGTGTCGAATTGGTATCCCGTCAGGTCCAGTGCACTTTCCTCTGTTGAGTGATTTCAGTTGCTTTTCTATACCTTGGACACTTATTTCGATGTCAGTCATTTTTTCGTTCGTGCGAGGATTTAGAGAAGGAACTGCAGTGCGGCAACAGTTAGAATGTGTATTTAGAAACAGAAATCTTGTTCAGCCACTGCCTGCTTGCTGTTTGCCGCTGTGCTTTCGAGAAATCTGCAACATGCGAGGTAAGTGGAAATTTTGATTAGGGCCAGATAACTGTCTTACTTCCGTTGCGCATTTAATATGAAAACAACTGCATTTAGATCTGTTGGCTCAAATGGCTCTGAGCAGTCTGAGCAGTCCCCTAGAACTTATAACGACTTAAACCTAACTAACCTAAGGACATCACACACACCCATGCCCGAGGCAGGATTCGAACCTGCGACCGCAGCAGCAGCGCGGCTCCGGAGTGGAGCGCCTAGAAACGCACGGCCACCGCGGCCGGTTGTTACAGTTCATCTCAAAATTGATTTCTGTTTAATCAAAGGTAAGCATACAAGTGCAGGTTGGATAACAGTTTGTGAATACGTAGTTTCGGTAATATGTGGGCTTTAATAGAGCTGGAGGTAGAGCTGAGTGTCAAACAGAAACAAAATTAGTGGGAAGTTTACGCGTCTACACAACGGTGCGATGACCACCTTGTAGAAGTGGGCTCGCGACGCATAACCTTGTTGCTGAATTGCCTGTACCTTCTGAGGGTGGTACGGTGTAGCTGCTACTCATGCGGAGCACGGCTGACGGCTTGGCGCTCACATCCAGCCCACCTGCCGTGCTTCAGGTGCTCGCCGCAGCGTCCTCTTCTCCTGCCTGGAGTACATACGGCTTCATCAGACTCGGGTGTTCGGCGCCGCCGTGGAGCATCGCAGTCGGTACTGCCGGTGGTGAGTGTGCCGCACCTGCTGGTCCAGCTGGTAGCAAAGAGGGAGTGCCGACGTTTCTCACGGTGTGGAAAAAGCTCTGCATACAACAGACGAGCAGCCGTCCCACTGTACCGACCTTCGCCGTACGATAAGAACATGTCACCGTATTCCATAAAGGCGTAGTTCAGCACGGTCAACAGCAGGACAATAAAAATAAAACGAACTTAAGGCTTCAGCTTGTATTCTGTACTGTAATGAATGAGTACTGCTGTACCTTAGCGCAGTGCAAACAAAGACCACAAGCAGGACAGCAGATCCAAACCTCTCTGGGCAGATCAGAAACTCAACTGAATGGCATGTAACAAACCTGTAGTGGGCACCGGATATCAGGTGACTGGTGAACGACGTACGTAATACCGTAGTCAGAGTGCAAGGGGGCTTAATTCTACATCTACATCTAGATGATTACTCTGCAATTCCCATTTAAGTGCTTGGCTGAGGGTTCATCGAACCACAATCATACTATCTCTCTACCATTCCACTCCCAAACAGCGTGCGGGAAAAACGAACACCTAAACCTTTCTGTTCGAGCTCTGATTTCTCTTAGTTTATTTTGATCATCATTCCTACCTATGTAGGTTGGGCTCAACAAATTATTTTCGCATTCGGAAGAGAAAGTTTGTGACTGCAATTTCGTAAATAGATCTCGCCGCGACAAAAAAGTCTTTGCTTTAATGATTTGCATCCCAACTCGCGTATCATATCTGCCAGACTCTCTCCGCTATTACGTGATAATACAAAACGAGCTGCCCTTTTTTGCACCCTTTCGATGTCCTCCGTCAATCCCACCTGGTAAGGATCCCACACCGCGCAGCAAAAGAAAAACTAATATTAGTGAATAAATGCAATAATTTTACTAGTTGTGTGACCGGTTACGAAGTCTCCCTGACTAGTATTAGCACGCAATCTGACTGCATAAAATGAAAATAAAGAATGACACGGAATTTCCATTGACACAATTGATTAATTTAGTCCCCTGCAACTATAAAAGCTACGAAACAACGAAGCACAAGTGTAACTGTTCTGTGTGTGGTAGTGTGACTCAACGTATATGTATCTGGCTCGGTTCTTTCTCAGTACGACAAAATATTTTAAACACCATTTACAATGAACTAATTGAAAAACCAGATATACTATAACTGCACATAGAAACTAGAATTACAAGTCTAATAAATGAACACGAGCCAGATGCTTTGTTGACTGTACCTGTGAGCAAGAGGGATTGTTATTAAAGAAAACTGTAATACCTTTTTACCTCATTATATATTGACGAAAATATTCCATTACACCAGCATCATAAATCAAAAGCCCATCTCCTTTCTCAAATATATTCTGACAATTGCATCTTCTTCCATCTATGCATTACACCAACCGAACAGTACAACATTTCAGTCAACACTCAGATCGTCTGGTCTTTCGCCCAACAGAACAACGACTCCTCTCGACATCCTCTGAACTACTACGGCGCCCAGTGGAGGCGGCGGAATAATAATCTTTGGCGCAATCTCTGGCGCTGTGACTCAGGGTAGCCACCTTTCAAGAGGCGCTGAAAATGCTGGAGATTTGAACGTGTGTTGTATGTTGCGTAAAGCGGAAAAACGGTACATTTCCGGACATGTATTTCTGTGCTAAACTTAACCTCCTTGGTTCCCACTACAAGTCCTCACCGTCCACAAATGGGATCTAGTTACACCCTGTATGGAGGACACTATAATACAGGGCATTTACAATTTTTAAAAATTCATATAAATTTATTGAAAGAAGATATAGAGCTGGGTTTAATGTTATCTTGTAGGGAAACATATCAAGTTTTCTTTTTTTTCACATAAGATGTAGTATGTGGCTTCCGTTGGTTATCCTGCATTCTTCCCAAACTCGCTGTAGCATTGCAGGTGTAACTTGCTCAGTGGCGGCGCAAATTCTTGCTGTAAGTTCAGGTAGAGAAGCTGGCACAGGAGGTACAAACACGGTGTCCTTGATGAATCCCCATTAAAAAAATAGATCGAATGGTGTCAGGTCTGAGGAACGTGGGGACGATGCAATTGGCCCATCGCGTCCAATCAATTGAACTGGAAAGCGGTGACTCAGAAAATCCCGGACGTCAGCCAAGTAGTGGGGTGGTGCACCATCTTGCATGAAGTGTACATTTCGTTCTTGGTCATCTACATCGATTTGTGGTATCAAAAATTGTTATAACATATACCGGTACTCTATCCCGTTGATGGTTCTATCACGGAAAAAAAGGGCCGTACACGTTGTTCTTGCTCATGCACAAAAAACGTGCAGTTTATGGCTGTCACGAACATTTTGCAATGTTTGATGTGGATTTTCACTGAGCCGGCTGGTGTGGCCGTGCGGTTCTAAGCGCTTCAGTTTGGAACCGCGTGACCGCTACGGTCGCAGGTTCGAATCCTGCCTCGGGCATGGATGTGTGTGATGTCCTTAGGTTAGGTAGGTTTAAGTAGTTCTAAGTTCTAGGGGACTGATGACCTCAGATGTTAAGTCCCATAGTGCTCAGAGCCATTTGAACCATTTTTTGATTTTCACTGCCCCAAATCCTACAGTTATGTGTGTTTACCTTGCCACTAAAGTGAAAAGTCGACTCGTTAGAAAAGATGATTTTGTTCAGGAAATGTTCATCCTCATGCATCGATTTAACATATCCGCACAGAAGTTCTTGCGAGCAATTTTATAAGTGTCTTTAATTGCTTGTCCGATCGTCGATCTGTACGGTTTCAAATTAAAATGCTTTCTCAACACACGCCAAACAGTCTTAGGTGGGATTTGAGGTTCGCCAGATGCACGCCGGGTCGATTTCGTGGGGTTGTTGACAAAACGTTGTCTCACTCGCTCAACGACGTCGTCAGATGTGTTCGGATGACCTGATGATTTCCCATGTCTTAACGAGAACCCTGTTTCTACAATTATGCCATTCATAAATTGTAGACCTACTAGGAGCATCTTTAGCGTACTTGGTACGGAAATTACGCAGAAGTGTTGTCGCCGGCTTCGATTCTTCAAACCAAAACACGCAGCTAGTACGCTCCGGTCCAGTGAAGGCAGCCATGTGTAACGCGACTGCCGCTAGCGCTCCTTATGTTGCGATTCGGCACTAGCGAACTACGCGATACAAAACTTGATGTGTTTCCCTACAAATTGGCACAAAATCACCTCTGCAGGTACTAAGAATTAATTTATATGAATTTTCAAAGTTGTGAAGTCCTTTTTGAAACACCTTGTAATGTTCTCGGCATTGCAATCTAGGCCTTCTCGTCCATATTCGGCTCGTGGAGCGTTCCTATGGTGGCGGAAATCAAACCGGCAACATCTACATCTACACACATACTCCGCAATCCACCATACGGTGCGTGGCGGAGGGTACCTCGTACCACAACTAGCATCTTCTCTCCCTGTTCCACTCCCAAACAGAACGAGGGAAAAATGATTGCCTATATGCCTCTGTACGTACCCTAATCTCTCTTATCTTTGTGGTCTTTCCGCGAAATGTAAGTTGGCGGCAGTAAAATTGTACGACAGTCAGCCTCAAATGCTGGTTCTCTAAATTTCCTCAGCAGCGATTCACGGAAAGAACACCTCCTTTCCTCCAGAGACTCCCACCCGAGTTCCTGAAAGCATTTCCGTAACACTCACGTGATGATCAAACCCACCAGTAACAAATCTAACAGCCCGCCTCTGAATTGCTTCTATGTTCTCCCTCAATCCGACCTAATAGGGATCCCAAACGCTCGAGCAGTACTCAAGAATAGCTCGTATTAGTGTTTCATAAGCGGTCTCCTTTGCAGATGAACCACATCTTCACAAAATTCTATCAGTGAACCGAAGACGACTATCCGTCTTCCCCACAACTGCCATTACATGCTTGTCCCACTTCATATAGCTCTGCAATGTTACGCCCAAATATTTAATCGACGTGACTGTGTCAAGCGCTATACTACTAACAGAGTATTCAAACATTACGGGATTCTTTTTCCTATTCATCTGCATTAATTTACATTTATCTATATTTAGAGTTAGCTGCCATTCTTTACACCAATCACAAATCCTGTCCAAGTCATCTCGTATCCTCCTACAGTCACTCAACGGCGACACCTTCCCGTACACAACAGCATCATCAGCAAACAGCCGCACATTGCTATCCACCCTATCCAAAAGATCATTTATGTAGATAGAAAACGACAGCGGACCTAACACACTACCCTGGGGTACTCCAGATGATACCCTCACCTCCTCAAAAAAGTGGCTCTGAGCACTATGGGACTTAACATCTGAGGTCATCAGTCCCCTAGAACTTAGAACTACTTAAACCTAACTAACCTAAGGACATCACACACATCCATGCCCGAGGCAGGATTCGAACTTGCGACCGTAGCAGTCGCGCGTTTCCGGACTGCGCGGATAGAACCATGAACACTCACCATCGAGGACAAAGTACTGGGTTCTATTACTTAGGAAGTGAACATCGGTGTCGAGCATTTCAGAGATACAGCGTACTCTCCGTTGCCATACGGACGAATTCAGCAGGACGCGAAGATCCCCCTGACCACCGAGAAGAGCAGCCGTAAGGCCGCCAGAGGTCGTCGACCATTCCCACGGTGGATGGCAGAGCCGCGGCCGGAAACCACGTCGCTGCTCCTCCTGACGTCCTTGGAGGCGACCGGTAGCGCCGGTTAATCTCGGGCCTGGCTTTTTGCCTCCCTTTTTGCCTACAGTCAGAGACGTGCAATGCGAAAAACATGAAGCACGGCGACGCTATGATCACAATGTTTATGCGAGTCGCCTCACAAACCGGCACGGACTGGGCGTCTGCGAATGCCAGATCCGCCTCCATGCGTGCAGGGTTTTAAGGGGCAGCAGCTAGCTCTGGAAAGTTCCATCGCACAAGACAATAAGCGAGGGAGTGCTTTTCCACCTCATCTTATATTCGCTGCTGATTGCAAGCGGCGTATAGCGGCGTACTCGCTCCTCAATGCCACTGTTTTGGTCCCTGTTCATGCGAGTCCAGAGTGCTAACTACCGCTCCACATCGCTCGGTGCCACGAAGAAGAGAAACCGACGACGAATACTCTGCAACACTGTACAGTCACTGGTCAGAGCTGGTGTCTACGTCCCGTGAAGCAGGACATTTCAAACTGATTCAGCCTTCAGACTTTGCGCGACTGCTACAGTTGCAGGTCCGAGTGCTGCCTCGGGCATGGATGTGTGTGATGTCCTTGGGTTAGTTAGGTTTAAGTAGTTCTAAGTTCTAGGGGACTGATGGCCTCAGATGTTAAGTCCCATAGCGCTCAGAGCCATTTGAACCATTTTTGTTTCATGGGGTCCTTGTTAAACATGTGTCTACTAGGTCCCCTCTACAAACCCTAGAATCCTGTAATAGGAATTCTGAAACACCATGTACATAAGTGATCTAGTAGATAACCTAGTAAGCTCCATGAGGCATTCCACCGACGAAGCCGTTGTTAATACATACGCTGCAACGCCGGAAGACTAGCGAATAGAAGAAGTTCTACGGAGTATCGACCGTTGGCGCATACACTGACAGTTAACCCTGGACGTAAATAAATGTAAAATACTGCACATAAATAGGTGAAGATGTCTATTACTGTGCAATTGCGCTACTGGCGGAAAATCAACGGAACAATACCAACCGCAAAATACCTAGCAGTACCCGATCGCAGCAGTCAACGCGGAATGAGGAAGTAAAATTGTAGGAAAATTAGACGCCAGGTTCAGATATATTTGAAGCAGACTAAGGAAATGTAATTTATCCACGAAAGAAGTTGCTTACAAAACGCTTATTTAACTGATTCTAGAATATACCTTATCAGTGTGGGATCCTTACCAGATTGAATTAATAGAAGGAATAAAGAAAACGTAGCGCAGAGCACCATGTTTTGTCACGAGATGGTTTAGCAGGCACGAGGGTGTCACGGAGATGTTCAAGAAACGCGCGAGTGGCAGAAGCTACAAGAGTGGCGTTGTGCATAACGGAGAGATTTACTGTGGAATCTCTGAAAGAGTGTGTCCGACATAGAGCTACGTGACGTATTACTCCCTCCCCCCCCCCCCCCCCCCCCCGCGTCACGCGATATGTCCGCGACGAGAAGATCACAGAAGTGAGAACTCGCCACATTGGGGCTACGTCACAGACTACACTCATTCAGTTACAAGAGTAATCCATCGAGCTTATAAGCAAATTTTACATTCTACGACACAGGATAAAAATTTTATGATATGCTAGACTTGTTACAATCAGATCTGATGATGGCGAAACCGAAAGCGATCATTTTAAAAACGAAATGAGTCTAGATGGACAATAAAATCTGTTATGCTAATTATTTAAGATAGTACAAGCTTTGTAAGTAGGCTGTTTATGTTTTCTTATTGGCAACATTACGTAGCGCTCTGTATGAAAATCACTGGCTGTGCTGTATGCAGTCTGTGGCTAGTTTGCATTGTTGTCTGCCATTGTAGTGTTGGGCAGCTGGATGTGAACAGCGCATAGCGTTGCGCAGTTGGAGGTGAGCCGCCAGCAGTGGTGGATGTGGGGAGAGAGATGACGGAGTTTTGAAATTTGTAAGACTGGATGTCATGAACTGCTATATACACTCCTGGAAATTGAAATTCATTGTCCCAGGAAGGGGAAACTTTATTGACACATTCCTGGGGTCAGATACATCACATGATCACACTGACAGAACCACAGGCACATAGACACAGGCAACAGAGCATGCACAATGTCGGCACTAGTACAGTGTATATCCACCTTTCGCAGCAATGCAGGCTGCTATTCTCCCATGGAGACGATCGTAGAGATGCTGGATGTAGTCCTGTGGAACGGCTTGCCATGCCATTTCCACCTGGCGCCTCAGTTGGACCGGCGTTCGTGCTGGACGTGCAGACCGCGTGAGACGACACTTCATCCAGTCCCAAACATGCTCAATGGGGGACAGATCCGGAGATCTTGCTGGCCAGGGTAGTTGACTTACACCTTCTAGAGCACGTTGGGTGGCACGGGATACATGCGGACGTGCATTGTCCTGTTGGAACAGCAAGTTCCCTTGCCGGTCTAGGAATGGTAGAACGATGGATTCGATGACGGTTTGGATGTACCATGCACTATTCAGTGTCCCCTCGACGATCACCAGTGGTGTACGGCCAGTGTAGGAGATCGCTCCCCACACCATGATGCCGGGTGTTGGCCCTGTGTGCCTCGGTCGTATGCAGTCCTGATTGTGGCGCTCACCTGCACGGTGCCAAACACGCATACGACCATCATTGGCACCAAGGCAGAAGCGACTCTCATCGCTGAAGACGACACGTTTCCATTCGTCCCTCCATTCACGCCTGTCGCGACACCACTGGAGGCGGGCTGCACGATGTTGGGGTGTGAGCGGAAGACGGCCTAACGGTGTGCGGGACCGTAGCCCAGCTTCATGGAGATGGTTGCGAATGGTCCTCGCCGATACCCCAGGAGCAACAGTGTCCCTAATTTGCTGGGAAGTGGCGGTGTGGTCCCCTACGGCACTGCGTAGGATCCTACGGTCTTGGCGTGCATCCGTGCGTTGCTGCGGTCCGGTCCCAGGTCGACAGGCACGTGCACCTTCCGCCGACCACTGGCGACAACATCGATGTACTGTGGAGACCTCACGCCCCACGTGTTGAGCAATTCGGCGGTACGTCCACCCGGCCTCCCGCATGCCCACTATATGCCCTCGCTCAAAGTCCGTCAACTGCACATACGGTTCACGTCCCGGCTGTCGCGGCATGCTACCAGTGTTAAAGACTGCGATGGAGCTCCGTATGCCACGGCAAACTGGCTGACACTGACGGCGGCGGTGCACAAATGCTGCGCAGCTAGCGCCATTCGACGGCCAACACCGCGGTTCCTGGTGTGTCCGCTGTGCCGTGCGTGTGATCATTGCTTGTACAGCCCTCTCGCAGTGTCCGGAGCAAGTATGGTGGGTCTGACACACCGGTGTCAATGTGTTCTTTTTTCCATTTCCAGGAGTGTATATTATGACTATTAAGGTAAATACATCATTTGTTCTCTATCAAAATCTTTCATTTGCTAACTATGCCTATCAGTAGTTAGTGCCTTCAGTAGTTAGAATCTTTTATTTAGCTGGCAGTAGTGACGCTCGCTATATTGCAGTAGTTCGAGTAACGAAGATTTTTGTGAGGTAAGTGATTTGTGAAAGGTATAGGTTAATGTTAGTCAGGGCCATTCTTTTGTAGGGATTATTGAAAGTCAGATTGCGTTGCGCTAAAAACACTGTGTGTCAGTTTAAGCCCAGGCACGTATATAATTTTTCAAAAGGGGACATTTCAGATGGCGACCCTGCCGGGATACCTCACTGGAATCTACTGATTTTTTCTTGTAGTTTGTGTAATTAGTGTAGCTTTTGTTTATTGCTAGCACATAATTATAGAGAGAATTTCCTTTGTAGTTGTAGTTTTTCATTGTTGTACAGTAAAACAGTTGTGGCATGCATGTAGATTTGCAGCAAGTATTTCGCAGCTGCGCTTGCAATTAACTAGATATTATTTTCAGTGCTATGTTAATATGTTTTCTTATTTTTGCTCTTCAAATTGTGTTTTTCTGTGTTGTCGTGTGAAATATTGTGACAGAAATGGCGTGTGAAAAACGTATTACTAGGCACCAAAGTAAACTGAGAAATGACAGTGAAGACGAAAGCGGTGTGTTAGCGCCACCGTGTAATGAATTAACTAATGTTCAACATAGTAATTTGGCAATTGTGCATAGGGAAATGGAGTGGGCGGCAAACAATGGCGTAGGCAGTGAAACAATTAGTGAACAGGGAAGCATTATCGATCGAACGCTCGGCAACAGCTCGCCTCAGGAATCCGAAATGACAGGACACAATTTTGCAAATACTGTAGATTCAAGTTTTGAGTCCTCACCGTTTTCTCAAATAAATCAAGACACATTTTCTGCTTGTCAAAATGTGAATGTTGCTGGTGCAAATGCACTGCCGAAAACTGTAGAGTAACAGATTCCAGACACTAATGCATTGTTATTACAGCTAATGCAACAAAAAGAACAAAATCAGAGACAAACACAGCAAAAGCTTCAAAAGTTAGACACAATGGAACAACACCAGAGACAAACACAGCAAAAGCTTCAAAAGTTAGACACAATGGAACAAAATCTTCAAAAGTTAGACACAATGGAACAACACCAGAGACAAACACAGCAACAGTTAGACGTAATGGAACAAAATCTTCAAAAGTTAGACACCACACATGAACAAACACGTGAAGATTTAACTACTGAGTTACATAAAATCGAATCGAAATGTCAAAAAGTCTGTAATGACGTAAAAACACAAATTTGTGAGCATTTCCAACCTATTTTTTCGCGTCATGAAAATGCATTACAGAATCACGAAGCAAGCTAAAATTGACTCAGTTGCATCTACCAATTCGGTTATGCAACTTGCAAAAACTCAGGAAAACTTAAAGGACACAGTAGAAAGACACATGGAGGAAATTAGTTCATTATCAGAGAAAGTAGTTGAACTTCCGGATCAGCTAAATAATTTATCTGCAAAGGTAGATGATAATCTGAATGACACAAAACCGGTAGTCTTTAATGACACAGAAGAGTGCGAACAAATTAGGAAATTCAAACAAAATCAGAATCAAATTAATACGCAACACCAAAGAGAAATCCGGGAAGTACAAGATCAGCTGACACAAGTAATACAAAAATTACATATTTCAGAGGACACTCGCGCTCCAACACAGGAAGAGGGACTTAGAAATACGGAACAACCACAAAATAATAACACAGGACACTTCGGAAATTATGAAAGAAATTGGCAAGGCACACCGAATTTTAAGATGGAACCGCCGAAACGACGTAACAATGACCGACATGTGACTCGCCTGCTTGATGATTTTGACTATAAGCTGTTCATTACTACACGTAAATTCAAAGCATTTAAGAATTCTGGCAACGACATTCATCCACAAGCATGGCTTCATCAATTCTCTCATTGTTTTCCTCCCAACTGGTTATTGGAGCACAGGTTAGAATTTATGTGTGGCTACTTGGAGAATGAACCAGCTGCGAGAATGCGATCGGTCATTCACGATTGTCACAGTGAAGGAGAATTTTACCATGCCTTCCTCTCAGCATATTGGTCTCAAGCTACACAAGACCGAGTAAAACATAGCATCATAATGATGAAACATTTCGAACAATCTGAATTTTCCAGTCTTGTCAAATATTTTGAAGACATGTTGCACAAGAATCAGTATCTGTCAAACCCATACAGCCCCTCAGAACTCATCCACATTTGCTTAATCAAACTGCCTGAATATTTACGACATATTATTTTAGCAGGACGTTGCAAAGACGACGTTGAAGCTTTTCAGGGACTCTTACAAGAATTAGAAATTGACACAGACAGTCACGGGATGCGAAAACAGGAAAACAATCACTACAGGTCACATCCGTCACAATTCCGCGATGACAGAAACAATAACTGGACACGACACGTCTATGCTTACAATGCAAATCGTGACCAAAACAGATACCACCCATATGACAACCACTGGTTACAATAGTTACAGAGAAAGATCGCATTTCCGTAGTAATGAATATGACAGATTACCATAGAAACAGACAATGTGGGAACAAAAACAATTATTATCAAGGGAGACAGAATAACTGTAGACGCAACAGTCCAGCGCGCAGTTATGATTCAGGGAGAAATTCTCCACCATGTGACCGACAAGAAAGAAACTATGGAATCTACCGACATGACGACAGACGATATGATCGTAACGACAGACCTGAAGTGCATCAGAACTGGCGGGATTCAAATAGAGCAGGGCCCTCTCGACAAGGTGAATTTGTAGAAGTTAGGTCTCCAAATCCCAATAACGGCGCACGCCAACAAAGAAACAGACAATGACTCACACCGCAGGCAGCCACCTGCGCCGGCCGACTCAGGGAAAAATAGCATACACGCTAACCTTGAGAAAAATTGCAGTATTCTTTACCGACGTATACCACATGATAATTGCGTTGAAGTTGAAACTTTGCGTACTAGGAAGAGTAAAGGTTTACACCACATTTCACATGTAAAACCGTTTATCGAAAGATAATCTGCTTTTTATCTTTGTCTTTGCCATAAAACTTTTCACTTCACATTTCTAGTATGCATTGTCAGACTTAGAAACTGTTACCATGCAACAATGTTTGAAGTTAAATATCCAATCAAGAACCAAGAGAACTTATTTAAACAGAAATTACGAATGCATTGTTATAGTGAACAGACATCACAGTGTTATTGTGTGTGTACATTCTTGCTTGTTAGTTGCACGATTACGTAACGACTATAAGGCTTACATGCTTAGAACATATACTGGTACTGCTAATGAGATTTTAATGCAACATTTTGGTTTACTTGAAAATACCTTCTGGATTTAAAGTACTTTCAGTGAGATACCAGATGACACAGTGGTTAGTTTATGTGACAGCTACACGATTTTATCACGACGCTACTAATGAGTGACAATATACAATGTTGCTTTTGCAGTGTTTCTGTTTTATGTCTGCACAGTTTTTCTGTATTATTCTGGAAAGTAAAACATGTTTTAGTAGTAACTTTTGTGGTATAGCTACAATGAGACTGCCTTTTCCGTAGTACAACAATACATTACAGCACAGTAGTTTCATCATCATGGCAATAAGCGTAATAACTAAGATATCTATACGCAAAGTATTTCAATTTAGTTTATCATGAGGTAAGTACATTGGCTTCTGCAGAACTTAGCTTTCAGAGGATGATAACTACGACACTTCCACAGAGATTATCTTACAACAACACGCACAGTTTAGCGCTACAGTACACGTATTTGGTTGATTAATTTTGTACTTAAATCATTTATTTTTAAAGATATTTGAAGTACAATGATACAAAGGTTTTCCGTGGTACATTCATTCCATTGCTGTAATCTGTAACACCTGAGGGTATAATTACGTTAATCCTCAGGGGGGTATACGCTTACTTTGTGTACCATGTGTTTGGCAAGCACAAGGAGCCCTAGCTAATATGATATTTGCTTATACAACTTTACACATTGGTACCATATTTCTCTAACACACAAATTACACAGCTATCTGATCATTTAACTGAGAGATAAACATTTTTTTTGCTACATCAGTGACACATGTTTACGCAATTACACAGTTGAGTAACTTCAAACTTATGAAATTGTATTTTGTCTGTACTTTGTGAACTTTTCATATTTTTCGGAACCATTGTGATACTATGAGAGCTTTGAATGATGTATTTGGTATGGGATCATGATTTTTAAAGTACGTTGGAGGTAGATGACACTATTGAAATAAGGAGAGAATTTTTTTTGGTTTTGACATTATTGCAGAAAGCTACGACGTTTTTGAGATTTGACTGAGGTGTTATGATGTTATTATTATGATGGCTATGTCTGTTATGCTGTTGCGGTATGTTTATGATCAATAAGCTGATGCTATATGAGTTATTTGAGTATGCTACGTATTTGTTATGATGAAATATTGAAGAAGTGTCGACGAATAAGGTAAGGAATAATGAGTAGTGTGTAGGGACTCTGATTTGTGGTAAAGGATGTTGGAAACCAAGAATCGTACTTTAAGAGTTATGAAATGTATGTAAATGCGTGAATGTATTACAATGCCGACGAAAATTTTTTGGACTCTGTTATATCAATAGGATTTTGTTTCTACAGATTTGTAATGCAAATTCTCAATCTGTAGAATTTTTTTATATGAGACTGTCACTGTAATGCAAACTGGTGTCGTAAATACTTCAGTAAGAAAGTTAAATGACCACCTTCACGTAATGAGTCATGGGCACCCAGCTGCACGACAGTCGCCTGGAGAAAAAGCCATTAGTGTGTGCCTTTTCAGAGGCACAGGTAGAAAAAAAAGGGGAGGCCATTATCCTCGCTATTGACATTCCATTTTAGAAAGCATTGCAAATACGACACGCTCAAACTTGAAAACATATGATTATACTGTGGAGCTCTTAATTTATGATATATAATAAAATGCCTAATGAAACAATGAGAAACATTTCACGGCTATTGTCTCGCTAGTTGAGAGAAATGCCATATGGCTTGCTTTATGTATTTATTTACTCATTTTGTTTAATATCTAGTTTCTAGCTGCACTGCAGCATTGGTTAAAATAGAATTTTATAGATGTACTAATATAAATATTTTCTGTCTACAGATACAGTAAATACTAATTTTGTAATATACTTCCCAAAAAATGAGGGAGCACAAAGACATTTCCCTTTACAGGAACTGCATACATAATTTAGTTTTCAAGTACTTGGTAATTTTTATGGTAGAATAAGTTGTGGTGCACCACTTTAATTACATAGACATTAAGATGTGAATATACATTTCCCTTGTCTACATTGTTGTCTTTAGTGTAATATTTTTTTCTGCTAGAGCTATGTCATGTTTAGATATAAGTTGTTTCATTTGTGTTACGCTGCTAAGCCAGTTTACTACTGATTTATTTTTCTTGTTTGCTGCTCATTGCCTTATATTAGTTGTAATACTGTTGCTTACTTTGTCAATTTGAATTTTTTTATCATTGTTGTTTGTGTTAATTGTTTTGTGCTGCTGCATTGCCTCATTCCTTAGTTTCGCATCTGAGCTCAGTAGATTTAAGTTAGCTTAAGATGGGGTAGGCTATATGAGAGAACGAGTTGTGATGAATTGGAAGAAATGCATTGAGAAGCTATAAGAAAATGGTTTGGCCAAAAAAATATTTTGAACCAAAAAAGTAGGGTTTAGGGACAACAGATTTAGGTAGGATTTTCTTGGAAATAAATGATGAGGTAAGATAATGGTAAATAAATAATGAGGTAAGAAATGTGTGAACATATAAATACAGAAAGCATGCTTGGATAGAATTTTTTTGGTGGAAACAAATGTTGAAATAAGAGGAAAGATACATGGAATGAAGTTTTGGGGTGGACTACAGTACCAAATGTCACACTGAAAACAAACCCTGCCCTGAATTTTTGTGTTATTACACTATGTGAATTTGTGTTTTTCCTGTCTTAATGTGTTTAGCTAATAAGAGTTATGTTGTAGAATTTTTCTGATATGTTATTTACTTTGTAAGGATGTTTAGACATTATTTATTCTGTTTTGTTTTAATGCTCATGTGTGAAGTTGATGTTTCAATAATTATTCTGTTCTTTTATGTATGTACTCATGTCATAATTCCTGTAACACTGATGTATATGTTATTTCGATTCTTTTGTAAAGCCTGTGCTACAAATGTTATCTGTATTGTTATGTTCTTTAATGATGTATTTTGCACCTTTGTAATTATATTCTTATGTTATAAAATTGTAATTGACATGAGTTCATCATATTATTAACTTGTGAGTTCCATTTCACTGCACACGTTTCTGTTGGTCATAGTATATGGACAATATGTAGGAACTGATAGTGTTTGCACGTGTGTTAATAATTCAGCAAGGGACTGGATAACAGCATTGCTGGTTCTAAGGACAATTCCAAAAACTTTGTGAGTGCACAAGTGGTGGTTGATGGACTTGCTATATTCTCCGCAAGACTCTTCGATGGTGATTGTGCACCTGCACAGTCGCAACAGATGGCTGCTGGCCATCTCTACAAGGACTACAGTGGGTCTGCACCTTTGATGACCCACCAGTACCATTATTTCTACAAGGACTGCAGTGGGTCTGCACCTTTCATGACCCACCAATACCATTATTTCTACAAGGACTGCAGTGGGTCTCCACCTCTGGTGGCCCACCAATACCATACTCTCTACCAGGACTACAGTGGCTCTACTATGTGATGACCTACCTACCAATATTCTTCAAAACTTCGAATGACTCTGCTGTGGGTTTGCTCTGTTGTGACCCGTTACCTGTCTGCATGTCGAGAGTCAGCATTGTCTTTCCGTTGGAAGGACAACACTTCTTCTTCAAGACTGCATGGAAATCCACTACTTCCTTGTGCATTTTCTTTTACTGCTCAGACTTTGAGAAAAACACTGCAATTTTACTGTGATGAATGATTAGGACTGCCCTTATGGACTGTGAGAAAATTTTAGCTTTTGACCAACATTGTATCAATAAGTGTGCATTTGATATCTTTGTTGTTGTAATTATGAAAATTTTTATCAAATCATTATTGGCCACTGCCCAAAAAATTTGTAAATTTTTTTGTGGGGAGCATGGGGGCTATGTAAGTAGGCTGTTTATGTTTTCTTATTGGCAACGTTACGTAGCGCTCTGTATGAAAATCACTGCCTGAGCTGTGTGCAGTCTGTGGCTAGTTTGCGTTGTTGTTGTCATTGTAGTGTTGGGCAGCTGGATGTGAACAGCGCGTAGCGTTGCGCAGTTGGAGGTGAGCCGCCAGCAGTGGTGGATGTGGGGAGAGAGATAGAGGAGTTTTGAAATTTGTAAGACAGGATGTCATGAACTGCTATATATATTATGACTATTATGGTAAATACATCATTTGTTCTCTATCAAAATCTTTCATTTGCTAACTATGCCTATCAGTAGTTAGTGGCTTCAGTAGTTAGAATCTTTTATTTAGCTGGCAGTAGTGGCGCTCGCTATATTGCAGTAGTTCGAGTAACGAAGATTTTTGTGAGATAAGTGATTTGTGAAAGGTATAGGTTAATGTTAGTCAGGGCCATTCTTTTGTAGGGATTATTGAAAGTCAGATTGCGTTGCGCTAAAAACATTGTGTGTCAGTTTAAGCCCAGTCACGTATATAATTTTTCAAAAGGGGACGTTTCACCTTTAGCGACTATAATAAAAATTTTATTAAGTCGAAACGTGTTTCGTTTTATTTTAAGGCATCTGTTGCAGTCACTGCAACAAAACGGTTTTTATTCTGTTTGCTAGGATCAAATTGTTATCATTACTGTTGGTTTTTCCTTTTTTGTTTTTTTGTTTTGCGTCTTACTTCTCTCTTAACGCTGTAATACACATGTGTTCGATTTTTGTACACACCACTTTCACTGACCCGACATGTATCTACGTTTCTCGTCGTTTCGAGGGGGGGGGGCAGGAACTCGCATAAATGACATTTTTTGAGACAAAACGGTTCCTTTCTAGGATGCAACAAACATCGGTCGTGCGGAACTGAGCTTGTTCTGTTTGTCTATTAAATTGGAACAAGTACAACATTGGTTTGAAGACTACTTCTCAGAATCAAGCACGCCACTGTCGATTGGAACACATCATCGTTGGTAAAAAAAATGTAAATATCGTGTGACTAGGGCCACCCGTCGGGTAGACCGTTCGCTGGGTGCAAGTTTTTCGATTTGACGCCACTTCGGCGAGTTGCGCGTCGATGGGGACGAAATGATGATGATTATCACAACACAACACCCAGTCCCAGATCAGAGAAAATCTCCGACCCAGCCGGGAATCAAACCCGGGCCCTTAGGATTTACATGGTGTCGCGCTGACCACTTTTTTTCCTTTTTTTCATTTTGTTCTTTTTTTATCGTTGTGTTTGGTCGTTGTGGACGTCACATGACATCCAGTCAAGTTCGTATGTTGATCCTTCCACTCAGATTTTTATTACAGAGGCCAACCAGCTCTCTGACCGAACACGCTGAGCTACCATGCCGGTTAAAGATTTAAAAAGATTTATTCAAGGAAACATTGTACTGGAAATGAGCGTTTCGCGACATTGGCCGGGAGGCCCCTTACGGGGCAGGTCCCGCCGCCTTGGTACAGGTCTTATTACATTCGACGCCACATTGGGCGACTTGCGCGCCGGATGGGGATGAAATAATAATGAAGACAACACATCACCCAGTCCCTGAGAGGAGAAAATCCCCGACCCAGCCGGGTCGTTTTCTCTTGTTGCATTTCGTCAGGGCGGTCGTCGCAAGACACCCATTTCAGTTCTTTGTTGATCCATTAACTCAGTATTTTATTACAGAGGGCAGTTAACCCTCTGACCGAACACGCTGAGTTACCATGCAATCCATTCAGCTATCGGGCCGGACACCACTCAGCTACCGGGGGCGGACTTAATCATTGGTGAAACTATGAAAGTACTGTCTGTGTAGACCAAAAATATGTGACAGAATCGTTACTGTTCAACGGTGTATCTGTCCTCTTAATTTTTAAGACTCTTTGACAGCAACACATTTCACTTTTCGCCTTTGTCAATTTACTTGAGACATCTTTCTTGCTTTGATCCTCCTGTTTAATCTTGTCTCCTAGGTAGGAGAATTCTGTTCCTTGTTCCCCTGCTGTGTTGTTCCCAGTTTTGATATTAAGCAAGTCGATATTTCCCTTCTACCATTACGCATCAACTTTCTCTTTGCTTTGTTTACACTCTATGTAAGTACTCGTATGCTGTTCATGCACTTCGACAAGTACTTAGCCTTCTGTACATCCAGCTTGAAGAGCAGTACTTCGTTTGCGGACCTGAAATGACGTTATATGACGTTGACACCGTTAGATGCTGTTTAAATTATTCATTGGTCTGCGTCCGGTTTCGGTCAAGGAACATTATCCAGCACCTATTGCACAAAACTCATGAATACAGAAAAATTTCAGGTGAAAACGGCGATCAAAGTTGTAGTAAAAATATATGCAGTACTTTAAAGGTTGCTTAATGGTATATATACATCAAAAAAGAATACGAGGTCAAAACTATATTATTTACAAATGAAGTTTAGCCAGTTAGAGGTAAACGTACAGAGTGCCAACTGTATCCAACCATGTAACGAATACAAAAAATAAAACGGTAAAGAATCGTGAACAATATTGTTATCTAAAAACATAGCTAACCTAGAAGTACGATAGGCCAACTGTAGTTCCAGTCAGCTGGTCTTCTGTATTATGATATTCCGAAAATTTTGAATATTTTTTATGTTTTTTAGTTCGATTAGTTCGCTCAGTGTGGAATTTCATCCTTTAGCGTAATGGGAGAAAATTCCCATTTCTTCCCTTATGTCCTTCCTCCCCCTTAAGTAAAACAATAATATTATTTTCAGATTACCAACAGTCCTGTCGGAGGAACATCCACAACTGAGCATTATACCAGAGGTCAAAAATACGTCAACAGTTGTAAGGTTCTTTTATTTAGCACACGACCGGTTTCAGGCTCTTATACGGCCATCTTCAGGTGCTGTGACCCCGAGCGCCGCGGTGGACGAGTTATGCTCTGAGCTCGTTGGTAGCACACCGCGTCTTGTAATCGTCGACCTTGGAGCTTAGGTCACAGTACCAAGTTACGGCACCTGAAAAAGGTCGTTTAAGAGCCCGAAACCAGTCGTATGCTAAATAAGAGAACCTTACAACTGTAGCGGTATTTTCAACCTCTGGTATTTTCAGATTAATCCGCTACATGCTTTTCATCACTCAAATGTGGATCTCTTTTGCCAGAGCTACAGTGTTCTTTCTACCGGGTCCAATGTAACATTTTTCCGGGCGGGAAGGAGCGCCTGGTCCCCGGCACGTATCCGTCCGGCAGACTTGTGTCGAGGTCCGGTAAACCAGCCAGTCTTTGGATGGTTTTTAGGCGGTTTTCCATGTGCTGTGGCGAATGCGGGCTGGTTCCCCTTATTCCGCCTCAGTTACACTATGTCGACAATTCCTGCGCAAACATGTTCTCCACGTACGCGTACACTACCATTACTCTACCACACAAACATAGGGGTTACACTCGTCTGGTGTGAGACGTTCCCTGGGGGGTCCACCGGGGGCCGAAATGCACAATAACCCTGAAAGAGTGGTTCGGTGTGGGGCGGCAGAGGGGTGAAGTGAACTGCGGTAGTCGTCGTGGGGCTGCGGACCACTGCAGCTGCGGCTGCAGCGGGGACGGAGCCTCTCCGTCGTTTCTAGGTCCCCGGTTAACATACAATACAATGTAACATTTACCACAATAGTTGCTCTGCACATTATACATGCTCGACTGGTGGTAGTGGGGTATCCAGTCACATTTATGTCCTATATTGGACTGATAGATATTTTCAGCCTGAAAATCTACTTTGGCTCCTGCTTTACGAAATATGTGGTTAATCTAGTTTGCCTGAAATATGATAAGATGACATGCCCGCATTTTGGTTTGTATTTTATCTCTACGTTTATTAACGTTGTTCCTCTCCTACTTATCTTCTAACCTGTATTTTTCTTTTCTCTAATAATTTCACTAGCTATTTCAGGATTGTAGCCATTTTCCATGGCTGTGCGTCTCAGTGTATTCAGTTTGATTGCTGTGTTCTTATCACATTGTGGTTAAGCGGATTAATCTGTCTAACATAAGACGAAAAACGCTTTTTATGTGTGACGGCAGAACGAGATATTGTGGATTATTCCATCAGAAATGGTCTGCTTCCGCAAAACATTAAATGTATGAGTCCCATTTTCATATATGGACCTCAGGGAATAGCTGTACAATTTTTTCACTTTATGCATAAGAACCAAATTCCATTTCCAATGAACAAACTGAAATAAAACAAAAATATGTTGTAAATTTTCCGGATACCTTACTACAAATGGCCAACTGACTTGGCCGGCCGGGGTGGCAGAGCGGTTCTAGGCGCTACAGTCTGGAACCACGCGACCGCTACGGTCGCAGGTTCGAATCCTGTCTCAGGCATGGATGTGTGTGATGTCCTTAGGTTAGTTAGGTTTAAGTAGTTATAAGTTCTAGGAGATTGATAACCTCAGAGCCATTTGAACCATTGTTTTGAGTCAACTGACTTGACTCTGTGACACGTCAAACTTAGTGATGTTTTACAATAACAATTGTTTGCACATTCTATTTCAGTGCAGCAAGGGCTATGAGAAAAACAGAGTCAATTCTTTAAAGGAGCTTTTGAGATTTGGTCATCGCCTGCCGCTTTGCCCTGTTCAGTTCTTGAAGCTGCAACCAGGAGCGCATATGGTGCCAAAGCCAAGTTTAACACACAAGTGGTCATAAAAGTCTAAAAAGAATGTCAGGCATTGAAATTTATTAAAGAACTGAATTAAAAGCTTAGATACAAACGACTGGTTAGCTATCACAATGTCTCTAGTACCTGGCTATGCTTCGCAGTTGATAAATAGGTACTGGAATTGGATATATCCTGATCTCCTCCAACCCCTCTTTTTGTCCATCTCGTCCTCCTCCTCCTCCCCCCTCTTCTGTCCATCATCTCCTCCCCCTCTCTCTGTTCATCTCCTCCTCTCCCTCTTTTTGTCCACTTCTCCTTCTTCCCCTCCTCTGTTCATCACTTCTTCCCCCTCTCCCTCCATTCCTCCCCGGTCACTCCATCTCCTCCACCTCCTCTTTCTCTGTCCATCTCCTCCTTCCCCATCTTTATATCCTTTTTCTCCACCCCTTCTCTGTCTGTCTCCTCTCCCCTCCCCCGCCCCTTCGCCCCTTTCTGTGACCTTGAGCCTTTTGGTTGTTCATGGTTGCAAAACCTTGATTGGCAATTAAAATGACTGTGTAAATTGGCTGGGATTGTTGTACACAGGGTATGAGAGGAGATATACCTACATGATCTGTGAGGATAATACTTCAGTGTGCCACGTAGTTTTAATATGCGTACGGATAAGACAACAAGGTTTCAGTCGATTCAGATGTTGTACTAGTATTCTAATCACAAGCTGATAAGCCATGAATACAAATTTCCTGTTGTGTGTTAAAACGGACTACAAGAAACGTACAAAATAACATACTGTTGTGTACACCATCTTTGTTTAAAATTTTATATAAAGGAAAAGAATATATATAAAGGAGAACAAATTTGTCTAATGGTGTAATTGGTTTGTTATCATAGTTAAAACTGACTGTGAGGTAGGAAACTAAGCTGCACATTTTGATAGCATAGCTTTTTCTTTGTTGCAGTCTGTTTTAAAATATATGCTAGAATCCAAAAATAAATTAACAGAAAACATTGTTCATGATTCTCTGTCGTTTTATTTTCTATTTTCCTTGGGTGATGGTATATAACTGGCACTCACTGCAACTACTTTTAATTGACTAAACAATATATATATATATATATATATATATATATATATATATATATATATATATATATATCTGGTGTACATAAAATCCGGGAACACTTTCGATTTTGCACATGTCTGAAAAAAATTTTTTTTGTCAGCTGCGTGAGATATTTTTACTGAAATGGTTCAAATGGCTCTGAGCACTTTGGGACTTAACATCTGAGGTCATCAGTCCCCTAGGACTTAGAACTGCTTAAACCTAACTGACCTAAGGACATCACACACATCCATGCCCAAGGCAGGATTCGAACCTGTGACCATAGCGGTCGCGCGGTTCCAGACTGAAGCACCTAGAACCGCTAGGCCACAACGGCCGGCTTTTTTTACTGAATTATATGTTTTAGAATGAGCTGATTTCAGAAGTAATGTCCATTTTTTCTATAACATAAGGTTTATTTGGAGATTCAAGCACAAAAAATTAGTAAAACCACTCGTTTATTCAAAATTATCAAACACAATATTTTTTTACAATAAATGAAACATTATTTTGGAACATATAGTAACAGTATTATACTTATTCATGTTGTTTTATAAAACCTTTTCTTCTTTTCCTTGATACTTCGCCGAGTCCTTTTCCGATTTCCATCTTTGATTTCCCACTTAAGCATCCAACAGTAGTCAGCAAGCATAGTGACATCCCATCTTTCTTGGTACCGTCTCTCGATACGAGGGCTGTGCCGAAAGTTATTAGCAGCCTGTAAACCGTAAGGCAGAGGACAATGGGGTTGTTTTCATTCGAAAGAGCGATGTTTTTCGACCTTGGGACGTGCGCGCGCAGCCCCTGGCTAGTGGTGATCCCCCCACAGCGCGGTAAGAAAGCACAGGCAGTGCTGAGTCAGAGACGGTGCATGATGGAGCTGTAGCGCCGCGACTTTCGCGCCATGAATTTTTACGATTATAAAAAGGGTTTAAGTGCCGAAGACTGCCATTCTTCTTTGCTGCGTGTTTTTGGTTAAGTTTCTCCTTCTAGGGCCACAGTTGGAAATTGGTTTCGCGAGTTTTCGAGGGGTTGGCAGTCAATTGAAGATGAACCTCATCCCGGTCGGCCAGCAACAGCTGTGACTCCTGAAAACATTGACGCTGTGAGGAAAATGATCAAAGAAGATCCACATCTTACATTTTGTGACATTGAAAGGACCCTAAATATTGGATCAACAGCAGCACAGACCATCGTTCATAGTCACTTAGGCCTTACTAAGAGATGTGCCCGTTGGGTGCCACATTCCCTGACAGAAAGCCAAAAGGAGGCGAGAGTGGACTGGTGTCGTTTCATGCTCGAAAAATTCAATGGAGGGAAGTCCCAAGACACCTACAATATCGTCACAGGTGATGAAACGTGGGTCTACCATTATGACCCTGAAACGAAGAGACAGTCTTCTGTGTGGTGCTTTCCAGGGGAGGAACCACCCACAAAATTCGACAAAGTCGGAGCTCTGGAAAAAAATGGTGGGAGCTTTTTTCACAAAGATCGGGCATCTCACCTCTGTGACCTTGGACACACGTCGTACAGTCAATGCTGAATGGTACGTGAACGATTGTCTTCCAAAAATCATCGCCACATGGAAGTCACAGCATTCAAAGTCCAAGAGTGGGCACCTTCTGCTGCATCACGACAATGCATCTGCACACAGGGCTGCCAGAACAATGGACTTTATGGAGAAGGAAAAAGTGCGAGTGTTACCCCATCCCCCTTATTCACCTGGCCTGGCCCCCTGTGACTTCTTTCTGTTCCCTAAGACTAAGGAAAAAATTTCTACAGCAACGGTTTTCATCAGACGCAGAGGCCATTGCAGCGTATGAGAGTGCACTAAGTGACATCCAAAAGAAGCTTGGACTGACACATTTTCTAAGTGGTTTCAGAAAATGGAAAAGTATACATGCTAATGGAGAGTATTTTGAAAAGTTGTAAACGTTTTCTTGTAAATAAATTTTTTTTCACATATTCTGCTAAAAACTTTCAGTATAGCCCTCGTATCATGGACATCCTGGTGAAACCGCTCCCACCGTCCTTCACTGTAAGCTCCCAGATTTTCAGGAAAACTGTCTATGTGGGAGTGTAAAAAATGAACCTTCAAGCTCATCTTGTAGCCTTGAGCTTCATATGCTGCTAGCATCTGCTGAACAATGGTTTTGTAGTCAGGATCCTTAGTATCTCCAAAAACGTTCGCACTACATCCTTGAATGATACCCAAGCTTCTTTTTCCTTCTCATTCATACTTTCCACAAAGAGGGTGTCGGTTAAAAGTTTTCTCCCTCTTTGAACTTTGCTTCTAACAGCTTCGAGAATTTTGTAAATAGATATTCAAAACAGTTCCCATCGTTTTGCAGCGATTTTACAAATTGTTTCATCAACCCCAATTTGATATGGAGAGGGGGCAACGAAAGCTTTTCTGGTGGTACCAAAGTAATATTGATAACATTTTTCTCTCCAGGTTTTAAAGTTTCTCAGGGTCGCTAATCACTTTTAGTCCAGTGCTGTTCTCTGGCTCTGCTATCCCACAAGTATAAAAGCATGGGTATTTCAGATAGCCTGCCTGCTGACCCGAAAGCATCGTGAGTATTTTGAAGTCCCCACAAACCATCCATTGATGGTCCTGATATTTGATTTTTTCCAGGATAATGGCCAAATCGTTATAGTTTTCGTCCATATCCACAGAATGTCCCATCGGAAGTGGTGCAGATTTATTTCCATTGTGCAATAATACTACTTTAAGACTAGTTTAGGATGAATCAATGAAAAGGCGCTATTCAGATGAGTCATACTGCATATCAAAGCAATGCATGAGTTCTTCCACATCATTGCAAAAAACTAAATTTCCTTCTCTTGAGAAAAACTAAATTTCCTTCTTTTGAGAAAAACTGGGTAAATTCTTTTTCTCGGTGTCTGTACCATGAAAATGAGGTGCCAGATGATAAAAGATTTTTATTTTTTAATCTGGAACCTAACAGTTCGGCTGCGTCTTTTGAAAGACCCAAATCTCTTACTAGATCATTGAACTCACTTTGAGAAAATAGTTGAGGCCTTTCATCTTTGTCTGAAGAAAAATCTGAGCTTGATTTACCCTGAGGAGGTAATGTAACTTCGTCCTCCATCTTACTCGGGTATTCATCTAAACTGGAAGGTGGCTGTGGGATAAGTATTCGAGCCATGGGGCACTGGACATATAGCTGAGTCAAGGTTAGGGTCACTTATGCTTCTTTGTTTTTTTTTAATTGAATCAATTTATGTCAACTGAACAGATGTAGCAATCAGTGGTATGGTTCTCTACTCAAGCCATATCATAGGAATTCCAATTCGAAATGCATTTTTCTTACCCTTAAACCACAAATGAAGATCTCCTTCACATCTTCTACACACCTTATGTGGAGCCCATGGTTTATCTTGATCACCAAGTTTTAATTTAAAGTAACCAAAATAAACTATTCTCACAAAATCACTTATTTTTCTCTGTTGACTTCTAATAGTGTATTCACCACAGATATAATAAGAACTGTTTGGAGAAATAAAACAACCTCTTGTAGCCATGACTAGACAGAAACAACAGCACTGTTCACTTGAATAACAATATTTCTACTGAGAGTTTCTCTTCATTTCATGCGAGATACAAATCGTCATTTGACTTGTCACAATATGATAGAACTGAACAATAAGATTGTTGGCATTTGCTTCTGGCGCCCAGGAGTTCAAGGTAAAACTTGAAAGTGGTAACAAATAATAGTTAACATTGAAATTTTTTTAAAATTTAAGTTCACTTTACCAATTATAATTGATATAATTTTTAATAATTATTAAATTAAAAAAACCACATAGGTTTATTACTAATGAACATAAATACTGCAATATACATAAAAACCTAGGTGATAGAATTTTTGTAATATTTTTTTCTGTTTTTGGGAGGTCAAAATCTATGAAAAATTGTTAAAAAAATCCTATGCAGTTTTATAGTGGCAGACCTGTGCTATTTATTGCACAAGAACTAAACATTGTACAGATGTCATACATATTGTATTTTGAAGAGAAACTCTGAAAGTTTTTTTACAGACATTCGGTACGCAAACCATGATTGACCCGTCAGATGTCAACATGGTAATCGAATTCTTGCCATACCCGTCCCAGCATGGCATCGTCACAGTCACTTCCCTATTCTCTCTCGGAGCTCTGCTACATCACGTAGTAGAGGCGGTACATACACCAGATCTTTTATGTCTAACCACAGAAAAAAGTCACACGGAGTAAGATCTGATTATTGCGGAGGCCATTTCATGGAACAGCTGTCTCCTGTAGCATGGCCGATCCACCGATGCGGCAGCTCCGTATTCAGGTAACCACGAACTTCACAATGAAAATGGGTTGGAGCCCCATCCTGCTGCAAGATGAACGGAGAGTCCGATTGCATTTGAGGCACTGGCCATTACTGCAACATGTCCAAGTAGGAATATCCAGTGACAGTGCTCTCGGTGAAGAAGAATGGCCCATACAGTTTTTGACGTGACAAGGCACAAAAAACATTTACCTTTGGGGAATCACGCACGACTTCAATCCATTCGTGTGGATGCTTGTACCCCATATTCGACAATTATGACTGTTCGCTTTCCCATTAGTGTGAAAAGTGGCTTCATCACTAAAAATTAAGCGATCAACAATGCCATCCCCATCCTCATTCAATTGTTGCAACTGTGAACAAAACTCAAAATGCTTGTCTTTGTCATCGTTATTGAGCTTCTGCACCAGCTCCAATTTGAATGGTTTCATAGACAGCTTCTGTCGCAGGACTTTCCACGCTGTCACTGGAGCCATTTCGAGTTCACGGGATGCTCAACGCACCAATTTTTTTGGACTCCTTATGAATGTCTCTCGTGTGCGCTCCACATTCACTTCACTCACACTGGGACGTTCGCTTCTCTTCACCGGGCACAAGCAACCCCGTCGTGACGAATTTGTTGTGCCAGTGATAAATTCCCTTCCTTGTTGGTGGCTTCTTACAGTACTGGATTTTAAACATCCGTTGAACAGCTGTAGCACACTTGTTTTTGTTGAACTCCAACACTGAAAGTTCGCTCTGCTCCTGAACTCGCCATGTTTGCAACTAGCGCTGACTATCGGCAAATTACCAAACCACGCTGTGGTGGTATACACGAAAAAGAAAACACTTTCAGGGTTCCTCTCCAAAATGTCATATGTATGATATCTGTACAATATAAAGGGTGTACCATTTATCTTGACCACCTTACATAACTGTTTGTCCAGATGCACATTACAAAATCTTTCAAGCAAATGTTCTTTAGCCGTCAGGGGGACATCAATCAACATGATTGCCTTCGTTGTAACTTTGTTTTTTACAAAGATACGAACAGCAGTATGGCTTTTTTAAATGGCACCCTGTATTTTTTATTCGGTAATTCATTTTGTCTCCTAAAGACCTATTCAAAAATGTATCACAGTGTACCATTCACTGAAACACGTTATTAATTATATAACATTGACTTTGAGCCCGGGATCACAAACTCGTCCACTTGCTGGAGTTGTCAGAAAACAAACGAAAACCAAGTAAAAACATAACACAAAATTGACTTTGACTCTCCTGTACCATTGCCCAGGAGTAGAACATTCAAAGGTGCTCAAAGTTGTGATCCTGGACACCGGTACACTGGTGCACTCGTTGAATGAAAGAATTATTTACTGCTTCCAGTGTTGCCTGCTGAAGATGTGAGGTGGCGGGTGGAATAACTGTTAATGTTCCTATTATTTATTTAATGCTGTTGTTTGCCATTCTCAACACTAGCTCTCTAACTACAATATTGGCAACCAGAAAGTGTTTAGCAAAACGTGAAGCCTGTAATTAGAATTCCTAGTGTCCACTTCATCTGAGAAATACATTTATAGCTACAGCTTATAGCTCTGAGGAATTGGGAGATTGTCTGGGATTCATAATCAAAAACCATTCTCTCTAAAATGTTCACTATATTCTGAAAGTCACAGACCAAAAAGAATCCACACAATGCAACTACCAGAGCAGTTCAGAGTCTAATGCACTGATGCAACTATAACTGTTCAAATTAAATGTTTAAGTGAATGCTCGCCATAATTTGATGATAATGTTCATCAAACGCCACGCTAATAATGGTAGAATTTCTGTCCTGCGGCGGCACGTGAAAATACGACATACGCAAACTAAAGATAGATCATTAACGTCATCCCAAAATTAACACTTCACTCGAAAACGATTTCATGGTTACGCGTATCCCGAGTAACTTATTACTGCATCCGAGGCCGTTTATATCAACGATGATACCGACGCGACGCGACTCCTGGCACAGGTGGTGCGCTAATCAGCGTTCTTACATATAAAGCCGCGGTGCGGACGGCTAAGGGAACGCCTGATCAAATCTGCTCTCCCGACTAGTCGCTGGGCTAATAATGCACCACTTTAAGTTATCGAATAAATCATTGCTTCCTTTGCTGATGGCCGATGAAGCTTTCAATTATTTGTGCAATCAGCGCACAAGTAAGTAATCATAATAAAAGTCTGACGTGGCTAAGTCGGGCGAGAGAATTAATTTAATTACACTACACGCAGTAGACGAGCTCTGAACTTGCCCTTTGGAGATACGCTATCGCTATAGTTTTATAGTTATTCAGTTGAAACTTCTCACATCTTTATGATTATAGCGGATCTCCCTTCTACTTAAATTTAAACATCCTAGCTTTATTTATTCGCCTACTTAATCTATCTTGCTTCCTTCATTTTTAAGACAAAAATCAGAAAATCATGAATTTCAACTAAAATTTTAATTCGTGAGATCCAGAATACTGTTTCTACTAAATTATTATGCAAAAGGAATCTAAATATAAATTTTTAAGTTTCTAGCTCTTTTCTGTTGCGACAATGATTTTTACAAATTTCGAAAATGGTTAAAGTTATTGAACTGATATTCAGCACATATTGATTTAGTATTACTCCTGACATGCTAGAAACGTTTCAGGTTATTTACTTGATTTTTAAAGTATTGCGCAACATTTATGACGTCAGAGCTAGTTACAGCGGACTGGCTGGCACACAATGGAAAGGCTGATGTGAATTTTATAAGGCGTGAGTAGGCTGCTTCCCTACAAAGAGAATTACAAGCACGCACGGTACGTTCCTGCATGTCCTCTGGAGTTATTGGAATATCGCGATAGACAACGTCTTCAATGCACCCCCAAAGGTAAAAGCCCAGAGGATTTAAATCAGGATATCTAGCAGGGCAAGTAACTGTTCCTCCTCGACCAATCCATCTGGCAGGATACCTTCAGTTCAGAACACGACGTGCACGCTAGGCTTTATGTGCTGGGCGTCCATCGTGTTGATACCATATAAGGATTCTGGTTCTTAGCGGTACTTCATCCAGAAGAGGAGGAAGAATTCGTCTGAGGAAGTTGGCATACGCTGTGCCATTTAGACTACCATTGATGAAATAAGCACCAATAATTGTAGTACCGAGCATCCTACATCAGACGTTAACTCTCCATTGACGATGATGTTGCACCTATCTAAGCCATCGTGGATTGTCGCTGGACCAATAATGCATGTTTCTTGTATTTACCTGTTCTTTGTTTGAGAAGGAACATTCATCGGTAAATAGAACACTGGAGAAGAAGTTCGAGCCGGCGAGGATCTGCTGCTGTGCCCACTGACAGAACTGTACACGATTCTGGAAAAATTCCCATGCAATTCTTGGCTCTGAGCACTATGGGACTCAACTGCTTTGGTCATAAGTCCCCTAGAATATAGAACTACTTAAACCTAACTAACCTAAGGACATCACACAGATCCATGCCCGAGGCAGGATTCGAACCTGCGACCGTAGCGGTCGTGCGGTTCCAGACTGTAGCGCCTTGAACCACTCGGCCACTCCGGCCGCTGCAATTCTTGATGTAGATGTATATGGTAAGTATGGAACAGGTGACTTGTAAGAATACGATGTACACTGGTTTTAGGAATGCCAAATTCGTGTTCAAACTGTCGTGTGCTCACATGTGGATTCATACCAACGGAAGCGAGAACAGTATCTTCGCCAGCTTCGTCTGTGCGAGTGCTACGACGATTGCGTTGTCGTGGATTGAAACTTCCCGTTTCCTGAAGCGTCGCAACAAGACGAGAAAACATCCGAAAATATCCGTCGGGAAGGTGGGTTCTTGTCAGGATATCACCCTCTGTACATTTCCGCTGCCTGCGTAGCATTTTGCCGGCCGGCCCCTATGGCCGAGTGGTTCTAGGCGCTTCAGTCTGGAACCGTGCTGCTGCTACGATCGCTGGTTCGAATCTTGCCTCGGGCATGGATGTGTGTGATGTCCTTAGGTTAGTTAGGTTTAAGTAGTTCTAAGTCTAGGGAACTGATGACCTCAGATGTTAAGTCCCATGGTGCTCAGAGCATTTTGAGCATTTTGCCTACCTTCAACAACAACAACAATAAAAGAAACGTTATGTCAATACAGTTTGACGCAAGGGCAAAATTTCCTGTATGCCTACTCTACACGACAGTATTTAAAAGGACTAAACTATTGTACTAAACATACCCATACATAAGAAAACAGTATTGCAATTACTTTAAATGCGAACATTTTTAGGTTAGGCTTTACCGTGACTGTTACTGACATTAAATGAAACAAGTTTACTGTTACCAGTCACCATTTCATTTTTTCCACGACGCGTTTCGAAGGTTTAAACTTCCATATCGGGTGGATTTACATTAGTTAGTGTTACATATGTGTGTATGTTGTGTTACGACATTTGGAGGAACTTGTGGCATTGCCTCCGGTGGTCACAGGTTCCTTTTTATGTCGTAACACTTCACATGTATATTTGTTTACAAATGTGGCAGTACACATGTGAAGTGTTATGACAGAAAAAGGAACCTGTGACCACTGGAGGCAGTGCCACAAGTTCCTCCAAATGTCGTAACACAACATCCACACATATGTAACACTAACTAATGTAAATCCACCCGATGATGGAAGTTTAAACCTTCGAAACGCGTCGTGGAAAAAATAAAATGGTGACAGGTAACAGTAAACTTGTTCCCAGAATGAGATTTCCACTCTGCAGCGGAGTGTGCGCTGATATGAAACTTCCTGGCAGATTAAAACTGTGTGCCCGACCGAGACTCGAAATCGGGACCTTTGCCATTCGCGGGCAAGTGCTCTACCAACTGAGTTACCGAAGCACGACTCAGGCCCGGTACTCACAGCTTTACTTCTGCCAGTACCTCGTCTCCTACCTTCCAAACTTAACAGAAGCTCTCCTGCGAACCTTGCAGAACTAGCACTCCTGAAAGGTTCGCAGGAGAGCTTCTGTTAAGTTTGGAAGGTAGGAGACGAGGTACTGGCAGAAGTAAAGCTGTGAGTACCGGGCGTGAGTCGTGCTTCGGTAGCTCAGTTGGTAGAGCACTTGCCCGCGAAAGGCAAAGGTCCCGAGTTCGAGTCTCGGTCGGGCACACAGTTTTAATCTGCCAGGAAGTTTCATATCAGCGCACACTCCGCTGCAGAGTGGAAATCTCATTCTGGAAACATCCCCCAGGCTGTGGCTAAGCCATGTCTCCGCAATATCCTTTCTTTCAGGAGTGCTAGTTCTGCAAGGTTCGCAGGAGAGCTTCTGTTAAGTTTGGAAGGTAGGAGACGAGGTACTGGCAGAAGTAAAGCTGTGAGTACCGGGCGTGAGTCGTGTTTCGGTAGCTCAGTTGGTAGAGCACTTGCCCGCGAAAGGCAAAGGTCCCGAGTTCGAGTCTCGGTCAGTAAACTTGTTGTTTCACTTAATTGCAATTACTGTTCTGCTAACTTACATTCCCCATTGATGAGTATCATTTCTACCCTGTCTTCGTTGGTGTACATTTTATTCACACAGCTCTTCAACTGTCGATGGTTGACGGAATGATGGGTGTGCATACTACTTATGTTTACATTTGTCCTCTGTCAACGTCGGCACGTGGATGTAATCCTTTACCCCGAGCACCTGGACTAACTGCTGGGAGCGTCAGCGTCAGTGTTGTGTTATGTAATTAATAACGTGTTTCAGTGAATGGTACACTGTGGTACATTTTTGAATAGGTTTTTAGGATAGAAAATGAATTACCGAATAAAAAATACAGGGTGCCTTTTAAAAAAGTGATACCACTGTTCATATCTTCGTAAAAAACAAAGCTACAACGAAGGCAATCATGCTGATTGATGTCCCCCTGACGGCTAAAGAACATTTTCTTGAAACATTTTGTAATTTGCATCTGGACAAACAGTTTTTTAGGGTGGTCAAGATTAATGGGAAACCCTGTAAATATGCTGATGAGCCAAAACACTATGATCACCTGCTTCTAAACAGATTGTTTATCAGTCTTTGGAACGAAATACATCACTGATTCTGCGTATCAAGGATCCGACAGTTTGTTGGTAGGTTAGTGGAGGTATGTGGCATTAGATGTCTACGCACAGGTCGTGTAATTCGAGTAAACAACGGGCCGTTGATTTGCGTACACGGTGATGGCGCCCGATAAGGACCCAGATGAGGTTCATAGGATCTACATCAGGCGAATTTGGTCACCGAATTTGGTCAACATGGCCAACGGCCTTGCCTCAGTGGTAACATCGGTTCCCGTCAGCTCAGCGAAGTTAAGCACTGTCGGGTTGGGCTAGGACTTGGATGGGTGACCATCCGGTCTGCCGAGTGCTGTTGGCAAGCGGGGTGCACTCAGCCCTTGTGAGGCAAACTGAGGAGCTACTTGATTGATAACTAGGGGCTCCGGTCACGGAAACCGAGATACGGCCGGGAGAACGGTGTGCTGACCACGTGCCCCTCCATATCCGCATCCAGTGATGATGCCTCTGAACTGAGGATGACACGGCGGCCAGTCAGTACCTTTGGGCCTTCATGGCCTGTTGGGGTGGAGTTAAGTTTTAGTTTAGTTTTAGACATCAACATGAATTCACTATAACGCTCTCCAAACCACTGTAGCTCTGTTCTGGCTTCGAGACATGGACAGTTATGATGCTGAAAGATGACATCGTCGTCGGGGAAGACATCGAGCATGAAGGGATGCAGGTGGTTCGCAGTTCTCAGTGTGTCTTCGATTACTATCTCAGGTCCCACGCAAGCGCAGGCGAATGTCTCCCATAGCATAATACTACTCCCACCAGCCAGTTCGTGGTGTGCTGCACGTTTCGAGCCGCCGTTCACCTTCTTCACAGCGTTTTTTGGAGACGACTAGTGGCCTAGTGTAGCAAAAATGTGATTGACCTGACCAGCCGACACGTTTCCATTGATCGACGGTCGAATCCCGATGGTCCCGTTCTCACTACAATCGTAACTGACGATGCCGTTGTGTCACCGTGTGAACACGTAGGGGCGGTCTGCTGCGGAGCTCCATGTGGGACAATGTACGTTGAAAGGTGTGCTCTGAAACACTTGCACGTACACCAGCATTGTGATCTTTCAGAAGAAATGCCACAGATTATTATCTATCCTACTTTACAGAGCAAACGAGCCACAGAACTCCTCATTCTCTGAAACGTTTCCACTGAAGATTAATATTGTTAAAAAAGAGAACTTCACAAAAGCATTGAATTGTAAATCAAAATTGAATGAAATATCATTTTGATTAAGGCCCACCACGAAAGTCGGCAACAATCACCATTACCAATCAATTTATGTAGTAAATAATAAATTAAATTACGACGGCTGACGGACGCGAGAAGTCCGTTGTGTAAATTAATTTCAGCATTGGTCTCAAGAGTGTGCCTGTATGATACTAATTCTGATTCATTTAAAGTCACTTGTGGGGTAACGTTGCCACTATATCAGTTGCTTTTCTGGGCGAGCTTTGGAAGCGAGGAGCATTAGGGATATCACACAGGAGACGTGCAGAGAGGCATTGTTGATGGTACCCCCTCGTGGCGTTTCGGGCACGTGACCCGGTAACAATGCCAACCATTTAGCGCCTATAGGTTGTTTCACTGTCTTTAAACCTATTTCCGTAGATGCTCACGACATTAGCACTGAACATTCGACCAGCTTGGCCTTTTTGAGATACTCGTTCGCAGGTTCTGCGTAATAATAATCTGCCATTTGTCAAAGTCCCTTATATCAATGGATTTCCCTATTTGCAGCCCTTATCTTCGCTAGGGTGATGCCCCGTCCGTTTCTGCTCCGCTTACATGTTTTTGTTACCGGGTCACGTGCCCGAAACGCCACGAGGGGGTACCATCAACAAAATCCCTAATGCTCCTCGCTTCCAAAGCTCGCCCAGAAAAACAACTGATATAGTGGCAACGTTACACCACAAGTGACTTTAAATGAATCAGAATTAGTATCATACAGGCACACCCTTGAGACCAATGCTGAAATTAATTTACACAACGGACTTCTCGCGTCCGTCAGCCGTCGTAATTTAATTTATTATTTACTACATAAATTGATTGGTAATGGTGATTGTTGCCGACTTTCATGGTGGGTCTTAATCAAAATGATATTTCATTCAGTTTTGATTTACAATTCAATGCTTTTGTGAAGTCCTCTTTTTTAACAGTATTAATCTTCAGTGGAAATTATTTGTTACGTTAATGAACGTTAGACTCGTTGAATCTTAAAACATGAGCATATAAGTTGAACAATACAATAAACTTTTCATATTAATTTCCTCGGCTAGTCAGTTCACTTTAAAGCGAAAAATCTTTAGTTATTAATTACAATTGCGGCCCACACACGCGCGAGAGTATTTTTTCACGCCTCCGTTAACCATTGCATTGTAGTCGGAGTCCTGGCTCTGGCTCTCGGCTGTTGTACTGAAAATAAGAATCTTAAAGCTATGTATTTCCCGCAACGTCGGGCGGCTGTGGAGAAAAATGTATATTATGTTAATAGCGGGCGAGTTTTTCGCTTGCGCTAGTTTTTATAAGTTAATATCGCCACGTAATGGCGTCGTTGGCTGCATCGGCTGCAGCGATTTTTGCACTGTAAATTATTCGAATGCAGGATAATTCGAGGAAGGCGGACATGAACATTAAAAGTGAACAATAATATTAAATCAATATATTATCTGCTTAATTAGTACAAATATGCTTACATTTACCAGCACTCGCAAGATGTCCGTCTACACGCAACCAAGACAAGAGAAGAAGTGAAGACGACTAAAAAATTAACAAAAGAGCGTATCTTGTCGTCTCTCTAGATCATTTTGTTATATTTCTTTGCCCTCGAAACTTACACAGAAATGGTTCAAATGGCTCTGAGCACTATGGGACTCAACTGCTGAGGTCATTAGTCCCCTAGAACTTAGAACTAGTTAAACCTAACTAACCTAAGGACATCACAAACATCCATGCCCGAGGCAGGATTCGAACCTGCGACCGTAGCGGTCTTGCGGTTCCAGACTGCAGCGCCTTTAACCGCACGGCCACTTCGGCCGGCAAAAACTTACACAGAGAAATTATGTACGGATACATGAGAAAAATACATGTTCACCTGAGCGGCTAGTGTCCACTTATTATTCAATTTTTAAATATCTCTTCTTTATAAATAGGCTACTGTTTTTAAAGTCTTTTGTTAGTATTTCACTGGGGACGCTATAGACTGAATTTTGTGGCCCTAGGAGTGAATCTTAAGATGTGGAATTTTCATTTTATCATTGGAAAGTATTAAATGTGATATTAAAGCTTTAAATGGCTTCTGTAGTTTATTACAAAAAGCATTAGTATCGTCAAGCATCAAAAACAGTCATGAACTACTAAAGTCACCATCATAGAATTAACCATGAAAATTACAGAAGTGGAATTATCAGTTGGCAGAGTTACTCGATGGCATCAGAACTGATTTACAAACTCATACCTGACTTCGTGAAAATTGTCTCAGTCCGACTATATATCGAATACAATAACTGCTTGTCTGAACAGAGAACTGTAGAGACCCATAGACCTGAGGATACACTGACGGACATAGGAGAGTGAAACTCATCATGAATCTGAACTTCATATTGTTGATTTTCCCAACATGCCAGAACTGGTTGCTATCCTCACCATGATCTTCAGCTTAATATGAACAGATTGGTGACACAGTGTTGCGCTCCGATGAAGAAGTTTGATGCTAGAATCGCTCTGCCGATGACTCAAACACTGGACCCCGGTTGGCTCCTCCAGTTGACAGCGCAGCGTGTCGAGATGCGGTATGTTCAGCACCAAGCCCAGAGACCAAGTCTCTCTCTCTAAGTCAGTAAACAACTGACTGTTCCTTTCCTCCTACTGAGAAAAACTCCACCACCAATCCTCTTTAAAGTTACGTCTGTTCACCTATGATGTAACAGTTTCTTTAACAAATATCCTTTCAAGAAGAGGTGAAATGTCAAAAGCAATTATTCCAATTTCTTCCACTCGTTTCTAAAAAAAATTTCCCACTGTCTTACATTCTCCTGACAGCACTTATACACTACTGGCCATCAAAAATGCAACACCACGAAGATGACGTGGTACAGAAGCGAAATTTAACCGACAGGAAGAAGATGCCATTATATGGAAATCATTAACTTTTCAGAGCAATTCACACAAGGTTGGCGCCGGTGGCGACACCTACAACGTGCTGATATGAGGAAAGTTTCCAACCGGTTTCTCATACACAAACAGCAGTTGACCGGCGTTGCCTGGTGAAACGTTGTTGTGATGCCTCGTGTAAGGAGGAGAAATGCGTAACATCACGTTTCCGACTTTTTAAAGGTCGGTTTGTAGCCTTTCGCGATTGCGGTTTATCGTATCGCGACATTGCTGCTCGCGTTGATCGAGATCCAATGACTGTTAGCAGAATATGGTATCGGTGGTTTCAGGAGGATAATACGGAACGCCGTGCTGGATCCCAACGGCCTCGTATCACTAGCAGTCGAGATGACGGGCATCTTATCCGCATGGCTGTAACGGATCGTGCAGCCACGTCTCGATCCCTGAGTCGACAGATGGGGACGTTTGCAAGACAACAACCATCTGCACGAACAGTTCGACGACGTTTGCAGCAGCATGGACTATCAGCTCGGAGACCATGGCAGCGCTACCCTCGACGCTGCATCACAGACAGGAGCGCCTGCGATGGTGTACTCAACGACGAACCTGGGTGCACGAATGGCAATACGTCATTTTTACACATGAATCCAGGTTCTGTTTACAGCATCACGATGGTCGCATCCGAGTTTGGCGACATCGCGGTGAACGCACATTGGAAGCGTGTATTCGTCATCGCCATACTGGCGTATCATCCGGCGTGACGGTATGGGGTGCCATTGGTTACACGTCTCGGTCACCTCTTGTTCGCATTGACAGCACTTTGAACAGTGGACGTTACATTTCAGATGTGTTACGATCCGTGGCTCTACCCTTCATTCGATCCCTGCGAAACCCTACATTTCAGCAGGATAATGCACGACCGCATGTTGCAGGTCCTGTACGGTTCTTTCTGGATACGGAAAATGTTCGCCTGCTCCCCTGGCCAGCACATACTCCAGATCTCTCACCAATTGAAAACGTCTGGTCAATGGTGGCCGAGCAACTGGCTCGTCACAATACGTGAGTCACTACTCAAAGATGAACTGTGGTATCGTGTTGAAGCTGCATGGGCAGCTGTACCTGTACACGCCATCCAAGCTCTGTTTGGCTCAATACCCAAGCGTATCAAGGTCGTTATTACGGCCAGAGGTGGTTGTTCTGGGTACTGATTTCTCAGGAACTGTGCACCCAAATTGCGTGAAAATGTTATCAAATGGCTCTGAGCACTATGGGACTTAACAGCGGAGGTCATCAGTCCCCTATAACTTAGAACTACTTAAACCTAACTAACCTAAGGACATCACACACATCCATGCCCGAGGCTGGATTCGAACCTGCGACCGTAGCAGTCGCGCGGTTCCGGACTGAAGCGCCTAGAACCGCTCGTCCAAGGCGGCCGGCCAAAATGTTATCACATGTCAGTTCTAGTATAATATATTTGTCCAATGAATACCCGTTTATCATCTGCATTTCCTCTTTGTGTAGCAATTTTAATGGCCAGTAGTGTATTTCAGCGATGCGTGGCCTTTGAGCCACCAGCAGCCTCACATGACAGATCGTGGGAAACGCTAAAGAACTGTGCTCAAGTCTAGCCGCCATCTCCGTGGCATCTTCTGAACCTGTAGTACTTCGATGCTGGAAGCGTTTACCTTAATACAGTCCGTACAGCTACCTCCTGGTGGCAGAGTTCCATCTCCCGAAACAAATGCTTCCAATTAGGCAGTCCAAAGTGTATACGTGAAATAAACCGCACAGTAGGCTGGTGCTAGCACGATGCTTGCCGAGGCGACTTTCCCTAAGACAAGCTGTACCTACCCGTCGGTGCCCTGTCCACAGTTCTGCGAAGCGTCGCGTTCCCTCGGCTCACCGGGGGTCTTTTCACCGAGCCTCTCTGCGCGTCTCCTGTGTGATACCCCTTGCGCTCCTCGCTTCCAAAGCTGCCCCAGAAAAGCCACTGATATAGCCGGCAACACGTTATATTAAAGAATACTAAACAGAGGAAATAAAGTCAGTGCACTCGTTCACTGCAATTTCGTTAATCCATCTGCACTAACTCAACTTCCCTTCAGTAGCATTTTTAATCATAAACAGATGAAAAGAAACGAACCGAACGGCTGGCCACTTTTCAATATGTAACGCTTGACATTAAATTAAACATCAGGTTAACTGTTGCCAGCCACTGTTTATTTACCTCCACGACGCTTTTCAAAGGTTTAATCCATCATCAGGTGGATTTACATTTGTTAGTATCACATGTGTGTGTGTGTGTGTGTTGTGCTACGATTTTTTGGAGGAAATTGTGGAACTTTCACTGCCGTAACTCAATATCTACATCTACATCTACATACATACTCCGCAATCCACCATACGGTGCGTGGCGGAGGGTACCTCGTACCACAACTAGCATATTCTCTCCCTGTTCCACTCCCAAACAGAACGAGGGAAAAATGACTGCCTATACGCCTCTGTACTAGCCCTAATTCCTCTTATCTTATCTTTGTGGTCTTTCCGCAAAATGTAAGTTGGCGGCAGTAAAATTATATTGCAGTCAGCCTCAAATGCTGGTTCTCTAAATTTCCTCAGTAGCGATTCACGGAAAGACCTTTCATTCAGAGACTCCCACCCGAGTTCCTGAAACATTTCCGTAACACTCGCGTGATGATCAAACCTAGCAGTAACAAATCTAGCAGCCCGCCTCTGAATTGCTTCTATGTCCTCCCTCAATCCGACCTGATAGGGATCCCAAATGCTCGAGCAGTACTCAAGAATAGGTCGTATTAGTGTTTTATAAGCGGTCTCCTTTACAGATGAACCACATCTTCCCAAAATTCTACCAACGAACCGAAGACAACTATCCGCCTTCCCCACAACTGCCATTACATGCTTGTACCACTTCATATCGCTCTGCAATGTTACGCCCAAATATTTAATTGACTTCACTGTGTTAAGCGCTACACTACTAATGGAGTATTCAAACATTACGGGATTCTTTTTCCTAATCATCTGCATTAATTTACATTTATATATATTTAGAGTTAACTGCCATTCTTTACACCAGTCACAAACCCTGTCCAAGCCATCTTGTATCCTCCTACAGTCACTCAACGACGACACCTTCCCGTACACCACAGCATCATCAGCAAATAGCCGCACATTGCTATCCATCTATCCGAAAGATCATTTATGTAGATAGAAAACAACAGCGGACCTACTACACTTTCCTGGGGCAATCCAGATGATACCCTCACCTCCAATGAACACTAACCATCGAGGAAAACGTCTTACTGTCATACTTTGTAGACAAATATGGCGTCGGGAAATATTAGGTGCCATATTTTTTTACAAAATATGACAGTATACATGTGGTGTGCTACGGCAGTGAAAGTGCCAGAGGTTCTTCCAAAAAATCGTAACACACACACACGCGCGCGCGCGCGCTCGCGCGCATGTACATGTCATACTAAGAAACGTAAATCCACCGGATGATGGAAGTTTAAACCTTTGAAACGCGTCATGGAGATAAATTAACAGTGGTAAGTGTAAACTTGTTTCATTTCATGTCAAAAACAGTCACGGTAAACCTAAAATGTAATCTGCCAGGAAGTTTCATATCAGCGCACACTCCGCTGCAGAGTGAAAATCTCATTCTGGAAACATCCCCCAGGCTGTGGCTAAGCCATGTCTCCGCAATATCCTTTCTTTCAGGAGTGCTAGTTCTGCAAGGTTCGCAGGAGAGCTTCTGTAAAGTTTGGAAGGTAGGAGACGAGGTACTGGCAGAGGTGAAGCTGTGAGTACCGGGCGTGAGTTGTGCTTCGGTAGCTCAGTTGGTAGAACACTTGCCCGCGAAAGGCAAAGATCCCGAGTTCGAGTCTCGGTGGGGCACACAGTTTTAATCTGCCAGGAAGTTTCATATCAGCGCACACTCCGCTGCAGAGTGAAAATCTCATTCTGGAAACATCCCCCAGGCTGTGGCTAAGCCATGTCTCCGCAATATCCTTTCTTTCAGGAGTGCTAGTTCTGCAAGGTTCGCAGGAGAGCTTCTGTAAAGTTTGGAAGGTAGGAGACGAGGTACTGGCAGAGGTGAAGCTGTGAGTACCGGGCGTGAGTCGTGCTTCGGTAGCTCAGTTGGTAGAGCACTTGCCCGTGAAAGGCAAAGGTCCCGAGTTCGAGTCTCGGTCGGGCACACAGTTTTAATCTGCCAGGAAGTTTCATATCAGCGCACACTCCGCTGCAGAGTGAAAATCTCATTCTGGAAACATCCCCCAGGCTGTGGCTAAGCCATATCTCCGCAATATCCTTTCTTTCAGGAGTGCTAGTTCTGCAAGGTTCGCAGGAGAGCTTCTGTAAAGTTTGGAAGGTAGGAGACGAGGTACTGGCAGAGGTGAAGCTGTGAGTACCGGGCGTGAGTCGTGCTTCGGTAGCTCAGTTGGTAGAGCACTTGCCCGCGAAAGACAAAGGTCCCGAGTTCGAGTCTCGGTCGGGCACACAGTTTTAATCTGCCAGGAAGTTTCATATCAGCGCACACTCCGCTGCAGAGTGAAAATCTCATTCTGGAAACATCCCCCAGGCTGTGGCTAAGCCATGTCTCCGCAATAATCTTTCTTGCAGGAGTGCTAGTTCTGCAAGGTTCGCAGGAGAGCTTCTGTAAAGTTTGGAAGGTAGGAGACGAGGTACTGGCAGAAGTGAAGCTGTGAGTACGGGGCGTGAGTCGTGCTTCGGTAGCTCAGTTGGTAGAGCACTTGCCTGCGAAAGGCAAAGGTCCCGAGTTCGAGTCTCGGTCGGGCACACAGTTTTAATCTGCCAGGAAGTTTCATATCAGCGCACACTCCGCTGCAGAGTGAAAATCTCATTCTGGATTCATTATCATTCATTGTCATTTATCATCATTCATTATCATTCATTGTCATTTATTATCATTCATTATCATTCATCATCATTCATTATCATTTATTATTATTATTATTATTATCATTTATTATTATTATTATAGGCCTACATCCACTAGAAAATTGCTCCAAATTCAAATTCCAACACGATAATATCTCGAAAACTATACTTCTATGTATTATTGTCATTTATTATTTATTCAAGATGTCCGATTTTCTCGGTGAGAAAGCCATTCTCCTTACATCTATAACAAACATCTATTACAAGTTCAAATCCCCAACACCATAGTTGAGCACATGTACGAGCTTTCTCCGTCACTTATCTTTTTTTTCACTGGTAGCCTATCATAATCGCGTCAAATAATAAACTGCACTTATAGTAACGTAATTCACGTCCTTTGATTTTGCAGGGGGGAAGGGACTGAAGACTTTATTTCAAGCAGTACGGTCATCACTTGTTCTCCAACACAGTCAGCACACACATCTTTGATATCGCAGTGCAGTCACCACGACGTCCGCGCTCCAACTGAATTAGTTCAAATCCTCGCCACCCCCTGGCCCCCTTGCCAGTGCACAGAGACACTGCCTACGCCTGTCACGTGAGGCGGCTGGTCACTAGCGTGAGGGGCGAGCCCAGCGATCGCTCCCACGTCGTAAACATGTTTTCGCTGGACACGCTGGAACTTGTCGAGTTTGATATCACAGCGGCCCCTTGTCCGCTCACCACGTGCATTCGTCGCCTCCACACGTTTCCTGCCAAAATTGTCTGCCTCGTAGCTGAATCGCACAACGGTCGGCCATTTCCCTGCAACACTTTCGGCACCACGTTCAAACTTGTCGATGCCGACCACACAGCCGTTCGCCACGTGTCCTTGTGCGAGCGAGAACGCAGTGCTACACTTTTGGCGGCAAAGTTGGCTCGACAGTGGAATCCGCCATGACTATATAACAGCACCTTTGGACCGCACTAGAACGCCCGCTAATTGACTCGCTCTCGCGCGCGTGTGTAATAACTGTACAATCGCTGCACCGCCGCCCCGCTTATGTCACACACCCTCCATACACGCAACGGACATAGCCTTCTGTAAATACATGGAAAATGACTTTTTAATTTCAGACATTACAGTCATGCAGGTGTGTCCCAACTGACTTCTCCATGCTCACACAGCGAAACTCCAGAGCACAGCTGACGTACGCGCGGCTGGCTGAGCCCGCTCCCTGGCTCGCTGACGTCAGGCACACCCCCACTGCTAGCGCACCAGGTAGGCGGTGGCGAGCGGCGCCTGAGGGTCCCGCCACAAACAGTCGCCCACGCCCGCGAGCACTTAACGCCGGACATGATGGAATCTGTCGACCGCATGCCGTACAAAGGATACGTTTGGCGCCAGAGTTTGACCGACAGTGGAATCCACCATGACCATATGTTGTTGTTGTTGTGGTCTTCAGTCCTGAGACTGGTTTGATGCAGCTCTCCATGCTACTCTATCCTGTGCAAGCTTTTTCATCTCCCAGTACCTACTGCAACCTACATCCTTCTGAATCTGCTTAGTGTATTCATCTCTTGGTCTCCCTCTACGATTTTTACCCTCCACGCTGCCCTCCAATACTAAATTGGTGATCCCTTGATGCCTCAGAACATGTCCTACCAACCGATCCCTTCTTCTAGTCAAGTTGTGCCACAAACTTCTCTTCTCCCCAATCCTATTCAATACTTCCTCATTAGTTATGTGATCTACCCATCTAATCTTCAGCATTCTTCTGTAGCACCACATTTCGAAAGCTTCTATTCTCTTCTTGTCCAAACTATTTATCGTCCATGTTTCACTTCCGTACATGGCTACACTCCATACGAATACTTTCAGAAATGACTTCCTGACACTTAAATCTATACTGGATGTTAACAAATTTCTCTTCTTCAGAAACGCTTTCCTTGCCATTGCCAGCCTACATTTTATATCCTCTCTACTTCGACCATCATCAGTTATTTTGCTCCCCAAATAGCAAAACTCCTTTACTACTTTAAGTGCCTCATTTCCTAATCTAATTCCCTCAGCATCACCCGACTTAATTAGACTACATTCCATTATCCTTGTTTTGCTTTTGTTGATGTTCATCTTATATCCTCCTTTCAAGACACTGTCCATTCCATTCAACTGCTCTTCCAAGTCCTTTGCTGTCTCCGACAGAATTACAATGTCATCGGCGAACCTCAAAGTTTTGACTTCTTCTCCATGAATTTTAATACCTACTCCGAATTTTTCTTTTGTTTCCTTTACTGCTTGCTCAATATACAGATTGAACAACATCGGGGAGAGGCTACAACCCTGTCTTACTCCCTTCCCAACCACTGCTTCCCTTTCATGTCCCTCGACTCTTATAACTGCCATCTGGTTTCTGTACAAATTGTAAATAGCCATTCGCTCCCTGTATTTTACCCCTACCACCTTTAGAATTTGAAAGAGAGTATTCCAGTCAACATTGTCAAAAGCTTTCTCTAAGTCTACAAATGCTAGAAACGTAGGTTTGCCTTTCCTTAATCTTTCTTCTAAGATAAGTCGTAAGGTCAGTATTGCCTCACGTGTTCCAGTCTTTCTACGGAATCCAAACTGATCTTCCCCGAGGTTAGCTTCTACTAGTTTTTCCATTCGTCTGTAAAGAATTCGTGTTAGTATTTTGCAGCTGTGACTTATTAAGCTGATAGTTCGGTAATTTTCACATCTGTCAACACCTGCTTTCTTTGGGATTGGAATTATTATATTCTTCTTGAAGTCTGAGGGTATTTCGCCTGTTTCATACATCTTGCTCACCAGATGATAGAGTTTTGTCAGGACTGGCTCTCCCACGGCCGTCAGTAGTTCCAAAGGAATATTGTCTACTCCGGGGGCCTTGTTTCGACTCAGGTCTTTCAGTGCTCTGTCAAACTCTTCACGCAGTACCATATCTCCCATTTCATCTTCATATAACAACGCGTTTGCTCGTCACGAGAACGCTCGCTAATTCACTCTCACCACCCCGCTATATTAAATAATTCAATTTACAGTTTCATACACGTATGCAAACGTGTTCGACTCCCTAATTTCAACTACTTTTCGAGGACCAGACCGCCACCTCCTCCTCCTCCTAGGAACCAGCGCCAAATTTCAAATCTGCCAGTAAACAAAGCTCACTTGCGCTTCTGCCACCAACCTAAGAAAATTGTTTCAAACTAAGCCACCAGCACTCAACCTCTTCCTATACGTTTCTGGTAAATGGACTCACCCTGCACTAGGTCCACAGACAGAGGAACGAATTTACTTTATTTAGGAATGGAGTATATATATCACACCGACATGTCCCACATCATACAGACCTGCAAAACACTCCTACATAACTCATTTATAATGTTCTAGACACACGCTTGCTAATTGTAAACAGTTAAAAATAACTCATAGCACAGCCTACAGACATGCGAACCGCTCGTAAATAATGCAAAACATTTACCTCCAAATAGCCAAACAACTGCTAATTTTCTCAAATAATTTCAGTGCATAGGCTGATGGAAGGAAGAACGTGTGTACTTTATTTATTTGCTACATATCTTTTTCAAACTTTTACTTCTCATAGGTTTCGATATGTAAGGCTGACATAAGGCAGTTTCTGAACTCCAGTAGTGCACTACACTTGGCAACACAACCACACCCATCAAGATATTTATTCCATTCCAGACCTGTAACTCCTCTACAGATAAATTTGTCCCATTATTTGTCTACTCACACACATTCTGACCAGATTGCCGTTATTGCGCAAAAACAGCTCAGACTGCGCTGTGCTGCTAGGTTAAGTAAGGAAGGGCTGCACTCTATTTATTTGGAGCCCTTTCATTTAGTCGTGGAGTATATTTGTCACAAAACACCCGCACTGATCCGACTGTGGTCATCTGACACAGGCCACAAACACGTAAACAACTCCTAATTTCACCACACAATAGTAAACAGCTCTTAAATAATGCAGTATACAATATCAACAGATGAGCTCTGTACTCTTAAACTCTCCAAATAAAGCACCGCACAATGCACAGACATGCTCGCAAAATAGTGCAACAGACGCGCCCAAACACCACCAGCTGCCAAACCGACCAAAAGTCTCTGCTCGGCCTCCCTCAAACATGACCTCAACACAGTCGCATTCGCACCTATCACCGGAGAAATTGATATCGCCTATGCGCCTTAGATTACGCTCCAAGGCAGGCCTCGCGCGCGTGCGGTCGGCGGGGAAGGGGATTCCAGAGTCTCCAGCCAAGTTCAGCTTCCGAGCGCTCGTGACAGCCGACACATGGAAAGCTGCATTGTTCTTCTCATGTATACCGCCGGTGTCTCAGGTCTGGACCTGCCTTCACATCTATTCTCAGAATAGCTCCTAGCTCGTTGACATACTCGATAACGCGGCCGGGAAAACATTTACTACTCGCATGCAACCGAGATGGTGACGGAAAAACCAAATCACTCTGATCTGCGCTGCAGATGCGTGTAATCATTGAGAACACTATTTATTTTTTTCGAACAACTTATTTAACCATACAGTGTATCTATCACACTATCACAAAACACCAATCCCAGATGTGCCCTGGGCCATGTTGCACAGCCCACAGACACACACCCAATCATAATTTCAGTACACACTACAGCAAACTGCTACTAAATAATACGTCACACAGATGTGTATATACGCTCAGTACTCGTAAACTATCCTAATAACGCATAGCAGAGCCTGCAGATCCCCTCGCAAAACAACTCAGCAGACGTGCGCAGGTACCCCCACTCTGCACCCTGCCCACTGGATCGTGAAGTCACCCATCCGTCTGATTTCAGACCTCGCACAGCCCCTGCTCGGCTTTCGCAAGCGTGAGTTGGCGCGGTCAACGCGCTCGTCAGCGGTCAAAGCACACACATACGTCCGTCCAGGACCGCGATGCCGAGATCACCGAACGCGGGTGAAAGTCAACTTTATATCAACGTACCATAATTCCAAAGTGCAGCCTCCATACGCTAGTCACATCATAGCAGCACATGTCTTTACCTCCTATGATACTGTAGCACACTGCACATTGCTCCTCACACGACATTACACGGCCCTTTAACTAAACATAACTACACATCCCTGCTCTCGCCTCGTCTGGAGGCTTAGGATAGTGCATGTAGCACAACTGGACTACTTTCCCGCCAAAATTCAAACTTCCCGCCATTTTTTCATGAGGTTAGGTTAGTGGACGTAGCACAATTGACCTATTTTCCCGCCAAAAGCCGCCATCTTGGATGACGTCATGTGATGTTGCCAAGTCTACGTGCCGCCATCTTGGACGATGTCATCGCCGCTATCTTGAATAAATTTGGCAACAACGCAACATGCGCTGGTACATAGGTTGCCCCCTTACTATGGTTCTTGGAAATTTCATAATAAACTTTATTGCCCACAAGTTGTGCATATTAAGATACACTATTTAACACAGAGGTCTATGATTGATATCACAGGGTTTATACACACTAGTACGTGGTATCAGTCACAATGTTTTTCACAGAGTTCACATATGCATATCGAGTCCGGGTGATGGTGGTATGTCTTCGTCCTGGAGATTATGTGATGCCGGCCGAAGTGGCCGCGCGGTTCTGGCGCTGCAGTCTGGAACTGCGAGACCGCTACGGTCGCAGGTTCGAATCCTGCCTCGGGCATGGATGTGTGTGATGTCCTTAGGTCAGTTAGGTTTAACTACTTCTAAGTTCTAGGGGACTAATGACCTCAGCAGTTGAGTCCCATAGTGCTCAGAGCCATTTTGATTATGCGATGGTGTCTGTGGATCGCCATGGAATTTATGAAGTGTCTCAGCTCCTGATTTGTGCCGGTCCATGCTCCGTTCATTATACCCGCCAGGGTAGCCGAGCACACTAACGGTGTGCCGGCCAGCCTGGATGTGGTTTTTAGGCGGTTTTCCACATCCCACTAGGTGATGTTCCCATGTTCCGCCTCAGTTACACGCGTCGCAGACATTTGAAACACGTCTGCACTATTTCACGATTTACACTAGACGCAGACAGTTGTGGTACACAGATTCCGTCCTGGGGGGAACACGGTGGCGGCAGGAAGGGCATCCGGCCATCCCTAACACTGCCAAATCCGTTGCAACCATGCCGACCCTGCGATGGCTGCTGGACTATGGCGTTGTTGTTGTTGTGGTCTTCAGTCCTGAGACTGGTTTGATGCAGCTCTCCATGCTACTCTATCCTGCGCAAACTTCTTCATCTCCCAGTACCTACTGCAACCTACATCCTTCTGAATCTGCTTAGTGTATTCATATCTTGGTCTCCCTCTACGATTTTTACCCTCCACGCTGCCCTCCAATGCTAAAATTGTGATCACTTGATGCCTCAAAACATGTCCTACCAAACGATCCCTTCTTCTAGTCAAGTTGTGCCACAAACTTCTCTTCTCCCCAATCCTATTCAATACCTCCTCATTAGTTACGTGATCTACCCACCTTATCTTCAGCATTCTTCTGTAGCACCACATTTCGAAAGCTTCTATTCTCTTCTTGTCCAAACTAGTTATCGTCCACGTTTCACTTCCATACATGGATACACTCCATACAAATATTTTCAGAAACGACTTCCTGACACTTAAATCTATACTCGATGTTAACAAATTTCTCTTCTTCAGAAACGATTTCCTTGCCATTTCCAGTCTACATTTTATATCCTCTCTACTTCGACCATCATCAGTTATTTTACTCCCTAAATAGCAAAATTCCTTTACTACTTTAAGTGTCTCATTTCCTAATCTAATTCCCTCAGCATCACCCGATTTAATTTGACTACATTCCATTATCCTTGTTTTGCTTTTGTTGATGTTCATCTTATATCCTCCTTTCAAGACACTGTCCATTCCATTCAACTGGTCTTCCAAGTCCTTTGCTGTCTCTGTCAGAATTACAATGTCATCGGCAAACCTCAAAGTTTTTACTTCTTCTCCATGAATTTTAATACATACTCCGAATTTTTCTTTTATTTTCCTTTACTGCTTGCTCAATATACAGATTGAATAACATCGGGGAGAGGCTACAACCCTGTCTCACTCCCTCCTCAACCACTGCTTCCCTTTCATGCCCCTCGACTCTTATAACTGCCATCTGGTTTCTGTACAAATTGTACATAGCCTTTCGCTCCCTGTATTTTACGCCTGCCACCATTAGAATTTGAAAGAGAGTATTACAGTTAACATTGTCAAAAGATTTCTCTAAGTCTACAAATGCTAGAAACGTATGTTTGCCTTTTCTTAATCTTTCTTCTAAGATAAGTCGTAAGGTTAGTATTGCCTCACGTGCTCCAAAATTTCTACGGAATCCAAACTGATCTTCCCCGAGGTCCGCTTCTACCAGTTTTTCCATTCGTCTGTAAAGAATTCGCGTTAGTATTTTGCAGCTGTGACTTATTAAACTGATAGTTCGGTAATTTTCACATCTGTCAACACCTGCTTTCTTTCGGATTGGAATTATTATATTCTTCTTGAAGTCTGATGGTATTTCGCCTGTCTCATACATCTTGCTCACCAGATGGTAGGGTTTTGTCATGACTGGCTCTCCCAAGGCCATCAGTAGTTCTAATGGAATGTTGTCTATTCCCGGGGCCTTGTTTCGGTTCAGGTCTTTCAGTGCTCTGTCAAACTCTTCACGCAGTATCTTATCTCCCATTTCGTCTTCATCTACATCCTCTTCCATTTCCATAACATTGTCGTCAAGTACATCGCCCTTGTATAAACCCTCTATATATTCCTTCCACCTTTCTGCCTTCCCTTCTTTGCTTAGAACTGGGTTGTCATCTGAGCTCTTGATATTCATACAAGTGGTTCTCTTCTCTCCAAAGGTCTCTTTAATTTTCCTGAAGGCAGTATCTATCTTACCCCTAGTGAGACAAGACTCTACATCCTTACATTTGTCCTCTAGCCATCCCTGCTTAGCCATTTTGCACTTCCTGTCGATCTCATTTTTGAGACGTCTGTATTCCTTTTTGCCTGCTTCATTTACTGCATTTTTATATTTTCTCCTTTCATCAATTAAATTCAATATTTCTTCTGTTACCCAAGGATTTCTATTAGCCCTCGTCTTTTTACCTACTTGATCGTCTGCTGCCTTCACTACTTCATCCCTCAGAGATACCCATTCTTCTTCTACTGTATTTCTTTCCCCCATTCCTGTCAATTGTTCCCTTATGCTCTCCCTCAAACTCTCTACAACCTCTGGTTCTTTCAGTTTATCCAGGTCCCATCTCCTTAAATTCCCACCTTTTTGCAGTTTCTTCAGTTTCAATCTGCAGTTCATAAGCAATAGATTGTGGTTAGAATCCACATCTGCACCTGGAAATGTCTTACAATTTAAAACCCGGTTCCTAAATCTCTGTCTTACCAATATATAATCTATCTGATACCTTTTAGTATCTCCAGGATTCTTCCAGGTATACAACCTTCTTTTATGATTTTTGCACCAAGTGTTAGCTATGATTAAGTTATGCTCTGTGCAAAATTCTACAAGGCGGCTTCCTCTTTCATTTCTTCCCCCCAATCCATATTCACCTACTATGTTTCCTTCTCTCCCTTTTCCTACTGACGAATTCCAGTCACCCATGACTATTAAATTTTCGTCTCCTTTCACTACCTGAATAATTTCTTTTATCTCGTCATACATTTCATCAATTTCTTCATCATCTGCAGAGCTAGTTGGCATATAAACTTGTACTACTGTAGTAGGCATGGGCTTTGTGTCTATCTTGGCCACAATAATGCGTTCACTATGCTGTTTGTAGTAGCTTACCCGCACTCCTATTTTTTTATTCATTATTAAACCTACTCCTGCATTACCCCTATTTGATTTTGTATTTATAACCCTGTAATCACCTGACCAAAAGTCTTGTTCCTCCTGCCACCGAACTTCACTAATGCCCACTATATCTAACTTTAACCTATCCATTTCCCTTTTTAAATTTTCTACTCTACCTGCCCGATTAAGGGAACTGACATTCCACGCTCCGATCCGTAGAACGCCAGTTTTCTTTCTCCTGATAACGACGTCCTCTTGAGCAGTCCCCGCCCGGAGATCCGAATGGGGGACTATTTTATCTCCGGAATATTTTACCCAAGAGGACGCCATCATCATTTAATCATACAGTAAAGCTGCATGTCCTCGGGAAAAATTACGGCTGTAGTTTCCCCTTGCTTTCAGCCGTTCGCAGTACCAGCACAGCAAAGCCGTTTTGGTTAATGTTACAAGGCCAGATCAGTCAATCATCCAGACTGTTGCCCCTGCAACTACTGAAAAGGCTGCTGCCCCTCTTCAGGAACCACACGTTTGTCTGGCCTCTCAACAGATACCCCTCCGTTGTGGTTGCACCTACGGTACGGCCATCTGTATCGCTGAGGCACGCAAGCCTCCCCACCAACGGCAAGGTCCATGGGGGGGGGGGGGGGTGTGGACTATGGCGTAAGCGAAAGAAAGAAAGAAAGAAAGAAATGCTCTGTTCATCATGGCCTCTGTAGAGTAGAACTCTGGCCATATCTACTTCTTTTTCTTCTTGCTCTCTAGCCGTAGTTTCTTCCAATTGTCTGTGCAGGGCAAGCTGAATTTCCATCTCCGGTTCTCTACTAGAAATGTTTCTCTTGCGAGTTCGTACGCTAGTCTTGACTTGGTGTACTTGGAAATTCCGAGAGCTGCCTTCAGAAATCTAGCTTATTACTTATTCGTAATAAGTCTCCATAGCTTAGCTTTCTCCACGTTATCTCTATTACATACGTTACAATAGGAACGATTTTGACTTCGAAGAGGGCCCTGGCTATATCCAACGGATAGTTAGCTTAGTGACATGACGTCGTAGATGGCTTTGGTTGTGGCTGCTGTTCGTTGCGTTGTGTGGACTCGTTATGAGTGTGCTGTTGTCTAAACTGTTACGCTCTGATATTTGAAGCTGTTCGTAGTTTGTAGAGGTTCTTATTTGAGGTATATTTTGTCCTTTTTGGATAGGTTCAAATGGTTCAAATGGCTCTGAGCACTATGGGACTCAACTGCTGAGGTCATTTGTCCCCTAGAACTTAGAACTAGTTAAACGTAACTAACCTAAGGACATCACAAACATTTTGGATAGGTGTCCTCCTTTCCTGAAGATCATGTGTACAGTCTTTTGTGCGTTTATCAGCAGTCCGTTGTGTTCAGCCCATGTTCCAAGAGCATTTATTCCTTTCAGCAGTTGATTTGTATCGTGTGATCCCACCACCAAGTCGTCTGCGTATATATAGATTTTGAGGGACGCAGGCGAAGTTCTTATTGCTAGGACCACGTCGTGTATGGCTACGTTGAACATAAGGAGACTGAGGGGATCCCCTTGTAACACTTCCATTTGTCTGTGTAATTTATTGCGAGGTTTTTACGTTGTCTGATATTATGATAGTGTTTTTGCTCAGGATGTTGTGTGTCAACATGCGTAGTTCCCTGTTTTGTTCCACCATCTGTTCTAGTTTCGCGCATGTTATGGTCCCGTTGAGATATTCAAACGCCTTTGTGAAATCGACGAATACTGTGTGGAATTTTCCTTCCGGGAGTCTTATTTTCTCCTCTATGTCGTCCATGAGGTTTGGGGGATCTTGTTGTCGATTCCTTGTCTTAGTCGTATGTTCATTAGGCTCGTCAATATTTTGAGGAGGCTGTTCTCTAGTGCGATTCTCCGGCACGAGTTTGGGTCATGTGGTTCTCGTTTCCCCTTGAACAGCATTCTGATTGACGAGGTTCTCCATCTCTCCGGGATTCGTCCTGCGTGCAGACATAATTTCGTCACGTCCGTGATTGCTGCAATTAAAACTTCCGTGGGCGCCTTGATGTGTTCGTTGAACATCCCGTCTGGCCCTGCTGCCTTCTTGTTCTTCAGTGTTGATATAGTGTTTCTAAATTCCCCTGTTGTGAGTCTTCTGATGTCTTCGTATTGTCTTGTTGATTCATGAGCTTCGTTGAATCAGTTGATTTAGGATGCTAGTGAAGTGATTCTACCAGACTGGCATCTCTATTTTCCCCATTGTCTGTGACTGCCGTGGAAAATTCGAAATTTGTGGTAAGTTCTATGGGACCAAACTGCTGAGGTCATCGGCCCCTAGGCTTACACACTACTTAATCTAACTTAAACTAACTTACACCAAGGTCAACACACATACCCGTGCCCAAGGGAGGACTCGAATCTCCGACGGGGAGAGCCGCGTGAACTGTGGCAAGGCGCCTAAGACTGCGCGGCTACCTTGCGCGGCGACTGTCGTGTCTTTAGAGCTATGTAACGGTTTTCTTTTGCTTCTTCCACCATTCTTCTAAACTCTAGTTTTGTGAAATCGTCTCATTTTTTTCTTTAGGAGGTTCTTGTATTCTTTCCTGAGTCTGCTATATGTGATCACGTCGTCCTGTTTTTGTGTGCGTTTGGCCACATGGAGGGCTACTATGACTCTCTTTCTCTCTGTGCAGCATAGTTGATCGAACCATCTCTTTGCCTTTCTCTCGTTGGTTGTGCTGGTTGCGGCTTTAGTTATGTCTTCTAGCGCTGTTGCTGCAGCACCTAGGCCGGCCGCGGTGGCCGTGCGGTTCTGGCGCTGCAGTGCGGAACCGCGGGACTGCTACGGTCGCAGGTTCGAATCCTGTCTCGGGTATGGGTGTGTGTGATGTCCTTAGGTTAGTTAGGTTTAAGTAGTTCTAAGTTCTAGGGGACTTATGACCTGAGATGTTGAGTCCCATAGTGCTCAGAGCCATTTGCAGCATCTAGGTTCTTTTCCTGTATTTTGTTTTCAAAGGCGGTAAGCTTGTCTCCATTTTCGCGTATTTTATTCTACTCTATCTTTCTGGAGGTTCTTCTCGAGTCCTTTGTTTTCTGTTGTGTGCATTTAGGTTCTTCCATTTTAAAGGTAGTTGTCACTTGGCAGTGTTTCTATATCGGTGTCTCCGCGGCGGAATATCACCTTGTGGTGCGTAAAGGATTATGTCTATGGTGCTCCTACCATTGTGTGCGAAGTATTTGTTGTTTCCTCTCTTGTTAACCAGTGTGAATCCCTCTTCAGCCATCACCTGTAGTAGTTTCCTACTTCTGCAATCGTGCTTATCTAGTCTGTAGTTTATGTCTCGCGCTATAATAATACTTCTTCCCGAGGCTGTCTTTTCTAGAGCGGTCATAACGATTTCCGTGACGTCCTCAATCGGGGTAAGTGGTTCGATGTAGAGGCCTATGAAAGTCACTCTCCCAGTCTCCATTTTTATGGTGTCTTCTTGTCTACAGACAGAAGATGCTATTCCTATCGTTGGTTTGTAGAAGCAGGATATTCCTTTTGTAGGTCTTCCTCTCGGTCCTTTTCTTGCAGGAATATGTTTTGAGTAGAAACCGGGGATTTCTATATTGTCCGTCGTGAATGTCTCTGTCAGTATGTCATGGCTTCTTAGCAGCCCGCCTTCCGTCAAATCTAAGGCGCTTCTTAGTCCTTCTACGTTCCAAAGAAGTAGATAGATTAAACTTCGAGTTTGGCACCTCGGCTTTGGGGGCGTAAGAACCGGTATCTTCTAATTAGAGCCCCTTGAGGCCATTTTCCTGGATCTGTGATTTTGTGAAGCTCGTTTAGTGGTACGCCTACTTTGTAGGCTTTTAGTGTTCCTCTGGATTTTATTTCCACACATTCTGTTATTTCCGTCACCTTCAGTTTTCCGAGGTGTCGGATAAGTTTTTCCGGCGTGGAGTTGCAGTGTATCCGTGCTGCGTGGAGTGCGCCGTCTATTGAGTCCGTTTCTTGTTGGGGTTGTTGCTGCGTGCCCAATACCGTTGGGGTCATCGTCTGTTGATTCCTTCGGCGGTTCCTTCGCGCGACTTCAATCCGTGCTTGGTTGTTTTCTTCTCCGGTTGTTTCGCCGGAGTCCTCTTCCTTTTTGTCGTCCCTTAGTGTGGTCTCCTCGTCTTTCTTGTCGTTTATTTTGACTCCTTGTGTAGTTGGATGTTTTTGAACACATTCTAAGTTGATTTCTGAACGATTCATAAGTTAATTTTTGAATGCGTTCAGAGCGTACGTGTGTCTCTGCCAAGGAAATCCCCGTCGCATCTAGAAATGAAAAACTTTCCCGCAGACAAAAGGGGACGGGGCTATATGAGCTAAGCCGAATAAAACCAAACAGGTGAATACCAATCGCTGTTTGTGTGTGTGGTTGATTGGGTGTGCGAGTTATCAGTGTTGTTCCAATTATTAGTGAAATCCATAGATTCGTACTACCAGAGTGGAAATAAACTACTAACAGGAATAACAGCTAAGAAAGATTACATATTAATCTTCTCGGTGTACCCAAGGAAATGAAATGTTCGCAGAAAACTTTTGCCAGATCGCTACATTACTAAGGGCCTGTTCTATAGTGCCCGGTTGGCAACCGCGAAAGTTCTGTTCTCGGAGTAGCACGGAAAACGCGTTGTACGAACACGCAGTAACGCCTAACTGGAGAATAAACGCGGATAACTAAACCGGTGATTCCTGCATGGTTAGTGAAGTTAACCGGAGAATAAGGTTTGAGAGTGGCAGGAAAGCTATGGAATTAGTGATGACAAGATTGTTTGTTAGAACGAGGAAAGAGAAGAAATGGGGACATCGCATAAATTATATGGAAGAATATGACGATTTCAAATTTATATAAAAGTTTCATACTACTACTCTGTGACCTCGTGCTTGAGAAACTGGGGCGTATGAATGATATGTGAAACTATTTCCTAACATAAAACTTTTTGCTTGTAGTAGGCCTAATTGGCATTTGATAGTGGTACTTCGTGAATTATATTCTGTCGTGTTATTTATGTAAATGAGGTAGATCAAAATGACTATTTGTCCCAAAATAGTCACGCTTATTTGGCGTTTGTTATAACAGCTGCAATATTAGAAAGGCCTATTTCATTTCAGAGAGAGTGGCAAAATAGACGTAATTAGAACGAGAAGCCACACCCATCTTGGGTACTATTTCAGTATTACCACACCCATTTTGGGTACTTTTTCAGTATTAGATAGCCACATTTTGATTTTTTATTCAGGAAAAAGTTTGACGAACTTTGATGAGGAAGTAGATTCTTTCTCAGAAAGCAAAGCACGCCGTGTAACGCTGTAGTAACACTAGAGACGAAAAACATGCTGGGACCTAAGGATTGAAGAAATGTTTACTGTCTTGCTTGTCTTTGGTTTTGTTTTTCCAATATTTAATTTTATGTCACACAAAAGAGAAAGTTCTTAGCTAATAGGCAATAAAGAGTGAAAATTTTCTGAAGAGCTCCTGTTCTCCCGGTCACAAATAATCCCACCCAGTAGTAGTTGTGAGTTTTTTTAAGGGGGTTAGGATGTCAAACCGGCCGACTGGGAGCAGGAGAGGCACCACAAGACATTTTAATTTCCACTCGCCTGAATATACGTTCGATGTCTTCCATTACAAAATATACTCGTTTGAATTTCACAGAGCGAAATACAGTGGTGTGCAATATAAAAATATTGTGTAAAGAGGCGTGACACTGCACTTTGGGACACTTAAGATCAAATAACATGTCTTACATTTCCTCGAACTTAGATGTTTTATATACCAAACTCTTCAGAAAGATGTGGGCTACAAAATGAACATAATTTTGAAAAAGCGATTTTTTTCAAAAATTTTTGATATTCAATCTGCAGATCCTGGGCTGGCCTAAACTGTAAGTATAATTTACATTTTTACCACAATTTTGAAACATCCTTTTCACGTGAAATTTTTCTGCATTCATTGTATTTGTGCAACAGGTGACGGATAACGGTCTTTGACTGAATCCGGTCGCACGTTAAAAAAGATTAAACAGAAGCTTATGGCGTTAAATAATGACATTTCTACAATTTATGATAGCTACTGAACACAATCGACAAAAAATATTTTCCGATAGTATTTGTTTCCCACACTCTTTCATTTGTCTTCTAAATTCTCTACCACTTCCTTCATGTCTCCCTTTTTGAAACACACGTTCAGCAACAACGGTGGTTGCTGCTGCCCTTCCTCAACTACCTTCCTAACATATAACTGGCTTTCTTGACCGCTTATTGTTCCCACTCAGTTTCTGTAGATGTTGAAGATTGATTGTAGCCCTCGCTACTTATTTCAATCTCAGTGTTTTATGGATTGTGAACATTTTACGCCACATCACTTGGTCGACAAATACATGGGAAGTACCATCATTTTTCTTTAATTTGTCTTCCAATACAAAGCGCAACCACAGTTATCCTTACACCCTGCATAAAGCAGAATTTGCGGCGGCGCTGTTCCTTCCATCCCTTTGTAACGAACCTGCACCTACCTGTGAACATTGTCTCAGGGAAGACAAGCGAAACCTACTGTACTTCGACGTGAACCAGGCTGCAATTAAAGTCACTAATCTACGTTTCGGGAGTAAGTTTTGACACGAAATGAAAGGTTGGAAATTTTGTCCTTAATTAATATATTCTGAAACTTAGGTGAACACGTATTACTGTCAAGCCCGTGCTAGTCTTAACACAGTCACTCACAATACCTTTCACTCACTTTAGCAACTTTATGGTGCTGCATTTCCCGAAAACGTAATAGCTACAAAAATACGGATTGTATTTGATTGAGATTGCTCGACAAATATTAAGTCTGTCGGTACCTAACGCAGTCACAGTTTTTAGCCACCGACCTGCTCAGTACGCCACGCGGAATTTATGTCTTTTCTCGTCACAAAATTCACTCAAAAAATCCGAAATTTCTACACACCCATCGGGATAATTATGCCATCACTTTGCAACAGTTTTGATGTATGAAACACTGCTAGATCCGGCAACTTATCATTTCCATCGGAACTACTACTACACACGTCCGAACTGTTTCACGGCTAGGCTCCGACTCCTCTCTAGAATACTCTTAAGTCTTCTTTACCAGCAGAGAAAGGCGCGCGAAGAATATTGCTTTACCATTGGTCAGTTTACTCAACAGCCAATAGGAAAACAGCATTCTCCCGCGTCAGTCCGTGCTTTTCATCAATAACCAATCGCAAAAAAGTAAACCTAACGACTGCACATTTTACTTACGTAATTATCTAATATGCTGAAGTTTTGTTTATGCATAAAGTTATTTACTATTGTTATTTATACCTGAATTAACTTTCTCTTTACCATAACTTACATTACAAATCTATTCTACAAGAATCCCCTTTGTCCACATCCATACTCCTTCGCAATGTTCCCACACTAAATCCCACTATATAAAAAAATGTTCAAATGTGTGTGAAATCTTATGGGACTTAACTGCTAAGGTCATCAGTCCCTAAGCTTACACACTACTTAACCTAAATTATCCTAAGGACAAACACACACACCCATGCCCGAGGGAGGACGCGAACCTCCCACTACATAACTCGTTAAACAATTATCTTCATATTAACCTTAAACCACACTCACGCGTGATTCATACTGCTGAAACACATTTATAACATTTTACATACATAAAAAAGACATAATAACACTTTATGGAAATACTAGAACAGTTTATGAAAAACATTCTATTACTTTAGTGCACTCTAGTGTGCACAATCGAAACTAAATCATAGTCCCCTATCCAATACTGTCCGCTATCGGCTGAGACATAAACTACGTGCGCGTCCAGTCTCGCGTCACCATGTCACTCGCCAGCTCCGCCAGCTCCCACTTAACCGCCTCCAAGGCAGGATCGGCATACGGCGCTACGCCTCAAATTTACCACTATATGCTACGAAAGCCGGACCCGACAATATGAAAGGATGCGGCGGGGGGGGGGGGGGGGGGGGGCAGTATTGTGTTGTGTTGTCAGTGGAGAAATAGCAACTGCCGAGTTGGTTGGGAAGGAAAGCTCAGTGGATTTCGAACGTAGTCTAGTCTAGTCATCAGATCTCACCTGAGTGACGAATCCATCAGGAACATTTGAAACCTTCTAAGGTTGCCAAAGTGGACTTTTGGTGATGTGATTGTGAAGTGGAAACGTGAAGGAACACTCACAGCCAGACCGAGACCATCAGTCCTCGTGAACTGATGGTGATGGACAGGGGCCGTGGTTGTAAGAAATCGCACGAAATCAGCGGATGGACACACCTGTGACCTTCAATGTGCTACCAGCAATCTAGCTAGCACAGTGACTGCGTGTAGGGAGTTAAAAACAGTGGGATGCAATGGCCGAGACCCTCTTCATAAGCCAGATGTTTCTGCAGTCAATGCTAAGCAATGTTTGAGATGGAGTAAAGAGCTACGCCAGTGGAGAGTGCTTCACTGGAAACGAGTGATTTGGACCGATGAATCACGCTATACCCTGTGGCAAAACCGATGGAAGGGTTTGGGTTTGGCAAATGCCTGGAGAAGGTCAGCTTCCATCAAGTGTAGTGCCGACATTGAAGTACGGTGTGGGGGTGTTGGTCGTGGTCAGGGTGTGGTCCTCTTATTGTGCTTAAGAAAACTCTGAATGCGGAAGGATATGAACACACCTTAAAGCATTGTGTACTGCATACAGGAGAGGGATAGTTTGAAGACGATATCAGGAGTCTACTGGGATAGACTTGTATGTGGAGCCGAATATGATAATGTAAACTAAAATGAAACTATTATACTATAAACGATGAATGTCTCTGATAGGCTTTATAAAGCGGGTCGCTGACTGTGCACGACCGCAGAGCCAAAGATACTGCTTCTGGTGTCAGGTTGTAGTGTTGGAGTACGAAAGTTCTGGGCGCACAGCCGTGGGTAGCGATCTGTGAGCGAAAGAGGATGGGAGTAGGCAGTTTTTGTGGTGTGCTCTGTGAAGCCACCAAGTGTTACATTACAATGTAGAAATTACGAGTACCTGTATTATTGGAAATACAAATGTGGAAGCAGAAGTCTTCTCGCAAGCAAGGTAAAGATGTTAAATATTTACGACTGTCGTTTTGCCAGCGCGTTAGTGCAACCAGTCGGCTGATTACTGGCAGTTGTTGAGTGACCCCAGAATGTACGTAAACAGATTTGATGTTAAGGCTTCTTAGATATTTCCAGTTTGTAATGTTCTAAGATTTGTTAACATAGGTATATTTAATTTGATGATTCGTTATTTATGCTTTTTTAGTGAGGTTAGATGATACTTGCTGTATAAATTTCATTGTTGTGACTCAGTTACTGAAAAGGAGCCGGCCGCTGTGGCCGAGCGGTTCTAGGCGCTTCAGTCTGGATCTGCTCGACCGCTACAGTCGCAGGTTCGAATCCTGCCTCGGGCATGGATGTGTGTGATGTCCTTAGGTTAGTTAGGTTCAAGTAGTTCTAAGTTCTAGGGGACTGATGGCCTCAGATGTTAAGTCCCATAGTGCTCAGAGTCATTTGAACTGAAAAGGATGTAATTTTTCTGATTAATGTAATTTAAATTTTCAGACGATTTGGAAAGTCAAACATACCTTCGAATACAATTTCACTACTGAAAAGGCCAGTGTTAGTAATTCACCCAAATCAGTACCGCCTCCCTGTCCAGGTCATGTGTTTCTCAAAGACACTGAATTTTTCTTAAATGTTTTCATTTATCAACCAAAAGAATTTCATGTACATTTCAAAGTATCACGGCCAGCATTGCACACTGCTGAGTCTATAGCTCGTATATTTTATTTTATTTTTTCCCTGAGAGGCCAGAATATATCGCGATCCTCCGTTGCTGCTTTAGAGGTAAGCAAATTTTATTTATTTGTTATGTGCACAGGGACGAAAGTTAGCAGCTTTGAAGAGGACCAGAGAATTCATGACTAAGGGGATGAACGTATTATGCAGTGACTGTATTTCTTTATTGGTATTGGGAGTTGCATTGCCAAATCAATGCGCATAAAGTTTTTGCTAACAATAACACAGAGGAAGCACACCACTTGCTGTTACAACGCGCTGCACGATAACTCCAGTTTTGTATCCATTGCTCAGTCACGCATTCGTTCAATGTATTACAAAGAAGAAATATTTTAAAGAACGTTCGTAAGTAAAATCAGTTCCTCAAAATCTTCATTCGTTCAATAAATTATTTAGAGAACGTTACACAGTGTACCCTTTTATGAAGCAGCATCTGTTACGCAACAGTTTCTGGACAAAGGCATTCATGAGATGAACTGGCCCGAACTCAATGGAACATCATAGGGATGAGTTAGAATGTCGACCGCGCTCCAGTCTCCGGCGAGCAATATTAGTCCATTCTCTAGTTTCGGCTCTTGAGGAAGTATGGGCTGCGATTCCTCCACAGACATCCAGACACCTCACTGAAAGTATCCCCAGCAGAGGTCAAGCCATCAGAAAGACGAAGGCTGGGTACAACGCATATTAATGTCCACTAACAGGTGTCCGGATACTTTTGATCAGCTAGCTTAGATAGGTCTCTATCACAATTTCAGTACGTCGGCTAACATAATTAAGAAGTCCTTCCTAGGTAATGATACATGACACTAAGTTCGGTTGTTCTCGTTATTTTTAGTGCAAAAGAGTATTCTGGATAACCCTTCCCCTTTTTGAATGGCGCGTCTGACAGTGAAAACTGTACGCCGACAATGACTCGTGCCTCCGCTTGCTTGCATCATGCGGTCATACGATGACAGCTGTTCTGCAAGCGGGATTTTATCTCGCCAGAACGGGAGAGCTTGCGAGAGCCCAGGGGTCACGTGTTAAGACAGGAGCTGTCGCTATCTGCCCGAACAAACAAATACTTCAGAGTCGTGCCATCTGCGCCCGCTCAACTTACGCAACGTTATCCCACCGGTAGGTTGCTACTATCTGACGGCCGGTATCGTCACATTACATTAGTAGAGGTAGGGGTGTAAATGTGGAAACCCAGTTTGTTTTTGCTGTATAAAAGAAATGTGTACCTCTCTTTCAGCTTCAAAAATTAGCCAAAGCTAATTCATAATGTTTTAGCAATGAATGTAATATTGTGAAACACAAAAACTAAATATGTTAAAAATTAAAAAACATTTTCTGCTTGCACAACAACTCACTAATTTTTCAAGAAGTGCGGGTAATGTGGAAACGCCTTAAAATTGTGGGAAACTGACTACTTCAAACGAAAACTATTGAAAATGTTAGAAAATATTTTATTTTGTATCAAATTTAAATTATACAAAAATATTTTTAAACGCAACTATATTAGAAAAATGGCTCATAAGCGAAGTTCATTTGCAAAAATCGCATATGTAAATATCTCTTTCATTTCCGGCACACAAAGAGTGACTCCACTCCTCACACACTACACATTTAATCCACAATTCTCCCCGAATGTCTTTGGAAAATGCGTCTTCACAAAAAATACAAATTGCATCTTCTTCAGTAGGTTTTTCTTCCCCAACTGCGAGATCCAAATGTTACTCGCCTGAAGAGAAAGTTGGTGCATTGGGTTCTTCATCTGAATCCTCAGATAACTTAAGCCGTTTTCTAGGAGGAGCTTCACGTTTTTTCTTGCTTTTGGCAGGTGCCTTAGGAAGCTTCTGTTTACCCTTCAGTAAGGAGTCTTCAAGGCGTGTTTTATAAGGCGAAGATACAAAAACAGCTGATGAACCTGGCTTACGACCTCTGTTGGAAACCGTCCTCTTTAGAGGAGGGATTGTCACGATATCTTGTGAAGACACACACGTATTTGATGAGGTATTTGGCAACGATGTTGACCTTCTGTTTTATCCATTTCAATGAGATACTGTTCCAACTGTTTCCCATTAGCATCAGGTAGTACAAGCTTACGTCCAAGTCTCAAAGAAACACATTCTTCAGGTGACATATCACTGTGCACAAACCTTTGAAGTGTCGTGTGAGGTACACTGAAAGCTTTTACTGCTCTTCTTAACCCCACCTGCTTTCCCTTGAGGCTATTATAGCCTTAATAATGTTTTCAGCATCCCACTTCTTCACAATAGCTCTTGGTTTCCGATCAGTTAGCTTTCGTGCCATCTAGAAACAGGCGCAAAACGTATTAGAAGTAATGTATTTGATGTTGGTATTGTGGAAACCCTTCCACAATGCCATCGTATGTATGCTTCCACATTACCTACACAATGGCTATTTTAAATTTTGGTAGATTACATTAACCAACTATCCATTTAAGGTTGACAAAGGACTGCTAAAACCTTCTATGCATCCCCCCTTTATAAGCTATCAGACGTAAAGAAAGATAACTACAAAGTATATAGATAAATATAATAGCACAACTTACCTCGAAAAGGTTAAGAAAATGCGCGAACGTAAATTGCATCACTGTCACGGTGTCTGTTGCTCAACTTACTTCTAACCCTCTACCGTGACAAATAGGAACTACTGCAACAATTTCTGGCTGCCCCACCACAGTGCAGCACTCTGCAGGCCAAATACTAGACGTTTCCACATTACCCACACGCTTCCACCACATTTACACCCCTACCTCCAATTGTTCCATAGATCATCAATATATATATATATATATATATATATATATATATATATATATATATATATATATATATATTTCAATCACTACTTCATAAAAAATTCAACTATTGAGTAGAAGGAGCTCGCATTCAGAAATTCTATCAATTTGTTTATAAATGTTGGCTGTCTATACTGTCAGACTTATAATGCTATTTGGCAAATGAGCAAAGATTTTTAGGGCAGCATAATTCATCCCTTTCTGTGCCAAAATCAGATTTAAGACAGAATAGTGAAGATCATTCTTTCTTCTAGAGTTGTAGCTATGCACTTCGCTATTATTTTTCAATTGGGATGGATTATTAATACCAAATTTCGAGAGCGGATATATGTATTGCGGAGGTACTGTGAATATCCCGAGTTCCTTAAATAAATGTCTGCAAGGTGATAATGGCTAAGCTCCAGCTATTATTCTGATTACACGCTTTTGTGCAATGAATACTTTTTCCGTTTATGACGAAGTACCCCAAAATACTAAGCCATATGAAAGCAGTGAATGAAAATAGGCATAGCGGGCTAATTTACTGACATGTTTATCATCCAAATTTGCAATAACGCTAATAGCATAAATAGCTGAACCTAACCGTTCCTGCAGATCATCATTGTTTTTCTTCCAATTAAATTTCTCATCAATGCACACACCCAGAAATTCTCAGGATTCTGCCTTAGCAACAGACTTATGTTCAAAGTCTATATTTATTAATGGTGTTCTGCTATTTACTGTACAGAATTCTATGTCCTACGTTTTCTCAAAATTTAGTGAAAGTCAATTTGCAGAGAACCACTTAATAATTTTCTGAAAGACATTATTTACGATATCGCCAGCTAATTCTTGTTTGTTGGATGTGATTACTAAACTTGTATCATCAGCAAAAATAACTAGCTTTGCATCTTCATTAATATAGAGTGGCAAGTCATAAATATGTACTAAGAACAATAAGGAACCCAACACTGAAACATGTGGATCACCATTCCTGATACCGCCCCAGTTAGGGCTCTGCTGATTTTTGCAGACTATCTGTACTTTTGCTTTCAACCCTCTGCGTTGTTCCAGTTAAATATGAATTAAACCCACTCATGGCACAATATTTTAGTTTATCGATATGAATTTCATGATTCACACAGTCAAAAGCCTTTGAGAGATCACAAAATACCCCAATGGGTGATGTTCGGTTGTTGTTGTTGTTGTTGTGGTCTTCAGTCCTGAGACTGGTTTGATGCAGCTCTCCATGCTACTCTATCCTGTGCAAGCTTTTTCATCTCCCAGTACCTACTGCAACCTACATCCTTCTGAATCTGCTTAGTGTATTCATCTCTTGGTCTCCCCCTACGATTTTTACCCTCCACGCTGCCCTCCAATACTAAATTGGTGATCCCTTGATGCCTCAGAACATGTCCTACCAACCGATCCCTTCTTCTGGTCAAGTTGTGCCACAAACTTCTCTTCTCCCCAATCCTATTCAATACTTCCTCATTAGCTATGTGATCTACCCATCTAATCTTCAGCATTCTTCTGTAGCACCACATTTCGAAAGCTTCTATTCTCTTCTTGTCCAAACTATTTATCGTCCATGTTTCACTTCCATACATGGCTACACTCCATACGAATACTTTCAGAAATGACTTCCTGACAATTAAATCAATACTGGATGTTAACAAATTCCTCCTTCAGAAACGTTTTCCTTGCCATTGCCAGCCTACATTTTATATCCTCTCTACTTCGGCCATCATCAGTTATTTTGCTCCCCAAATAGCAAAACTCCTTTACTACTTTAAGTGCCTCATTTCCTAATCTAATTCCCTCAACATCACCCGACTTAATTAGACTACATTCCATTATCCTTGTTTTGCTTTTGTTGATGTTCATCTTATATCCTCCTTTCATGACACTGTCCATTCCATTCAACTGCTCTTCCAAGTCCTTTGCTGTCTCTGACAGAATTACGATGTCATCGGCGAACCTCAAAGTTTTTATTTCTTCTCCATGAATTTTAATACCTACTCCGAATTTTTCTTTTGTTTCCTTTACTGCTTGCTCAATATACAGATTGAACAACATCGGGGACAGGCTACAACCCTGTCTTACTCCCTTCCCAACCACTGCTTCCCTTTCATGTCCCTCGACTCTTATAACTGCCATCTGGTTTCTGTCCAAATTGTAAATAGCCTTTCGCTCCCTGTATTTTACCCCGGCCACCTTTAGAATTTGAAAGAGAGTATTCCAGTCAACATTGTCAAAAGCTTTCTCTAAGTCTACAAATGCTAGAAACGTAGGTTTGCCTTTCCTTAATCTTTCTTCTAAGATAAGTCGTAAGGTCAGTATTGCCTCACGTGTTCCAGTGTTTCTACGGAATCCAAACTGATCTTCCCCGAGGTTGGCTTCTACTAGTTTTTCCATTCGTCTGTAAAGAATTCGTGTTAGTATTTTGCAGCTGTGACTTATTAACCTGATAGTTCGGTAATTTTCACATCTGTCAACACCTGCTTTCTTTGGGATTGGAATTATTATATTCTTCTTGAAGTCGGAGGGTATTTCACCTGTTTCATACACCTTGCTCACCAGATGGTAGAGTTTTGTCAGGACTGGCTCTCCCAAGGCCGTCAGTAGTTCCAATGGAATATTGTCTAATCCAGGGGCCTTGTTTCGACTCAGGTCTTTCAGTGCTCTGTCAAACTCTTCACGCAGTATCGTATCTCCCATTTCATCTTCATCTACATCCTCTTCCATTTCCATAACATTGTCCTCAAGTACATCGCCCTTGTATAGACCCTCTATATACTCCTTCCACCTTTCTGCTTTCCCTTCTTTGCTTAGAACTGGGTTTCCATCTGAGCTCTTGATATTCATACAAGTCGTTCTCTTATCTCCAAAGGTCTCTTTAATTTTCCTGTAGGCGGTATCTATCTTACCCCTAGTGAGATAGGCCTCTACATCCTTACATTTGTCCTCTAGCCATCCCTGCTTAGCCATTTTGCACTTCCTGTCGATCTCATTTTTGAGACGTTTGTATTCCTTTTTGCCTGTTTCATTTACTGCATTTTTATATTTTCTCCTTTCATCAATTAAATTCAATATTTCTTCTGTTACCCAAGGATTTCTACTAGCCCTCGTCTTTCTACCTACTTGATCCTCTGCTGTCTTCACTACTTCATCCCTCAAAGCTACCCATTCTTCTTCTACTGTATTTATTTCCCCCATTCCTGTCAATTGCTCCCTTATGCTCTCCCTGAATCTCTGTACAACCTCTGGTTCTTTTAGTTTATCCAGGTCCCATCTCCTTAAATTCCCACCTTTTTGCAGTTTCTTCAGTTTTAATCTACAGGTCATAACCAATAGATTGTGATCAAGTCCACATCTGCCCCTGGAAATGTCTTACAATTTAAAACCTGGTTCCTAAATCTCTGTCTTACCATTATATAATCTATCTGATACCTTTTAGTATCTCCAGGGTTCTTCCATGTATACAACCTTCTTTCATGATTCTTAAACCAAGTGTTAGTTATGATTATGTTGTGCTCTGTGCAAAATTCTACCAGGCGGCTTCCTCTTTCATTTCTGTCCTCCAATCCATATTCGGTTATCAGACTGCGTACATACTGACCGATCCATGTTCGGTTATCAGAGCATTTAATATCTGATCAGTGAAAGCATATGTAACATTTTCTGTTGAAAAGCCTTTCAGCAAACCAAACTGGCATTTTGTCAGTGCTTCATTTTTACACATATGTGAAGCTACTGTTGAATACATTACTTTTTCAAGAATTTCGGATAAATCTGTCAGAAGTGAGATTGGGCGGCAGTTGTTAGCATCAAGCCTATACCCTTTTTTATGCAGTGGTTTAACAATAGCATATTTCAGAGTATCTGGAAAAATGTCCTGTTTCAGCGAGCTTCTACATATGTGGCTGAGAGTCCTACTTATCTGTTGGGAACAAACTTTCAGGAGTCGTGACTGAGAGCCTTAATTTTTTTTTGGAGACAGGAAGCGTAGTGGCTCATGTTCTGAGGGATGTAGGTTCCAAACTGTATCTTGCCCTGATGTAAGTTTCATGAATTTTCCGTACTTAGAGGTACACTGCCAGATGAAAAAACTAACCGACTGGAATGAATGATCTAATGTAGAGACACTCTCGTTTACGTATGCACGCAGTCAAAAAATTTTACGAGGGATTAGAGACAAGAATTGAAATAGGAAAAGAGATCTCAAAGGCCTTAGCCAAGGGTGCCGTGAAACACCTACTCTGCTTAAATTTATGTGAATGATGCTCTTAAAGAACGAATGAGAAATTGTGAAAGAATGGGCCTAGACACAGATAGCGATTACCTGTCGACGTTACTGTTCGCAGTGGTCAAGTCGTATTGGCTGCAGGTGACATTGATACATACGATGAAAATAAACGCAGAAACATTCCGTAAGGCCAGACTACAGCAAATTTTTTGAAGCAAAATGTCTGTTTGCAGGAAGTAAAAAACATATGATCATCATAGATGGAAATACTATTAAGGCTTGTCAAAGTATAAATCAGTTATAACCTCAAGTCAAGACTCCAGTAAAAAAGATATAAGGCAGAGGACAACAAAAGCCTAACAAGCGATCAGTAAGGTAAATTCCATTCTTTGTTCACATAAAATTAAGAAAAAGACAAAAAGGTCGACGATATAAAGCATTTGTTTACACAGTGCAGAATCCTGGTAACTGACAGAGGAAGACTTGAAGCCGTGCAAATAGATTTCCTAAGAAAATGGACTTCTTAAGTAATAGAACCCAGTACGTTGTCCTCGATGGTGAGTGTTCATCGGAGGTGACGGTATCATCTGGAGTGCCCCAAGGAAGTGTGGTAGGTCCGCTGTTGTTTTCTATCTACATAAATGACCTTTTGGATAGGGTGGATAGCAATGTGCGGCTGTTTGCTGATGATGCTGTGGTGTACGGGAAGGTGTCGTCGTTGAGTGGCTGTAGAAGGATACAAGATGACTTGGGCAGGATTTGTGATTGGTGTAAAGAATGACAGCTAACTCTAAATGTAGATAAGTGTAAATTAGTGCAGATGAATAGGAAAAAGAATCCCTTAATGTTTGAATACTCCATTAGTAGTGTGGCGCTTGACACAGTCACGTCGATTAAATATTTGGGCGTAACATTGCAGAGCGATATGAAGTGGGACAATCATGTAATGGCAGTTGTGGGGAAGGCGGATAGTCGTCTTCGGTCATTGGTAGAATTTTGGGAAGATATGGTTCATCTGTAAAGGAGACCGCTTATAAAACTCTAATACGACCTATTCTTGAGTACTGCTCGAGCGTTTGGGATCCCTATCAGGTCGGATTGAGGGAGGACATAGAAGCAATTCAGAGGCGGGCTGGTAGATTTGTTACTGGTAGGTTTGATCATCACGCGAGTGTTACGGAAATGCTTCGAGGAACTCGGGTGGGAGTCTCTACAGGAAAGGAGGCGCTCTTTTCGTGAATCGCTACTGTGGAAATTTAGAGAACCAGCATTTGAGGCTGACTGCAGTACAATTTTACTGCCGCCAACTTACATTTCGCGGAAAGGCCACAAAGATAAGAGAGATTAGGGCTCGTACAGAGGCATATAGGCAGTCATTTTTCCCTCGTTCTGTTTGGGAGTGGAACAGGGAGAGAAGATGCTAGTTGTGGTATGAGGTACCCTCCGCCACGCACCGTATGGTGGATTGCGGAGTATGTATGTAGATGTAGAAGTTGTAGAGTTCCAAGGCGAGAGAATATCCCAAAGGAAGAAATCAGGAACTGATTGAAAACTCCCATGTACGTCAGCGAAGAGGTGGAAAAACGGCATTTAAAATGGTATGGCGCGTATGACAAGATTAGGGGACAATCTATGGCCGAAAAGCTACTTTTTGGTAATCTCGAGACAAAAGACTAAGAGGAAGGAAGACCCAGTGCAGAATGCAGTTATCAAGTAGATGAGGGTATACAAAAAAAAATGTTTGAAAGAAGATTTACACAAGGAAAGAGAGGCTTGGACTCGAGGTTCCGAGAAGTAGCCTCCACAGCTGTAAACAACTCGTAAACAAAGGCTCGTATATACGAGGGCTATCCACAAAGTACATTACGTTTTGGAATTAAAAATAAATAAAGAATTGGAAATTTTTTTTATTATATACAGATGAAAGCCACACTTAAATACTACTTTTCTACATAGTTGCCATTTAAATTAAGGCACTTATCGTAGCGATGGACTAGCTCGGAAATTCTTTCGTCGTAAAATTCGGCCGCCTGCGCCTTCACCCACGTGGTTACCTCTTCTTTTGGGACAGAAAAGGTGTGATTTTTGTGGATTTCGGAAAGAGACACTACAATAAACTCAAAGGTATTGCCAAACTCTGCACAACCTCAGAAGAGCAATACAAAAAAAGCGCAGGGGAAAGTTGGGCTCAAAGATCTTGCTGATTCACGACAACGCCCGGGCCCACACGGCAAATGCCACTCGTGAAGTTCTCGAATCTTTTAAGTGGGAGTTGTTTCCTCATCCGCCGTACAGTCCCGACCTGGCACCGAGCGACTTCCACTTATTCCCAGCAATGAAGAAGTGGTTGGCTATGCAGCGTTTTGAGGACGACGCACAGCTTCAAGAAAAGGTAACCGCGTGGTTGAAGGCGCAGGCGGCCGAATTTTACGACGAAGGAATTTCCAAGCTCGTCCATCGCTACGATAAGTGCCTTAATTTAAATGGCAACTATGTAGAAAAGTAGTATTTAAGTCCGGCTTTCATCTGTATATAATAAAAAATGTGGTGTCACCGCCAGACAGCATACTTGCTAGGTGGTAGCCTTTAAATCGGCCGCGGTCCATTAGTATACGTCGGACCCGCGTGTCGCCACTGTCAGTGATTGCAGACCGAGCGCCACCACCCGGCAGGTCTAGAGAGTCGTCCTAGCACTCGCCCCATTTGTACAGCCGGCGTTAATAGCAATGGTTCACTGACAAATACGCTCTCATTTGCCGAGACGATAGTTAGCATAGCCTTCAGCTACGTCATTTGCTACGACCTAGCAAGGCGCCATTACCAGTTTATATTCAGTGTAATAATGTCAAAACAAGAGCGATGTTCTACAATTGTGGATTAAAGTTAAGTATTCCAAGAACTACGTTCTTTTCTTTATAGGATAATTACTTTACCTTGTTCCAGACCTCACGCCAATCTGCGTGAGCTTAACGTGTGCCTTTCGGCTACCTCCGAGTGGCTTGGCTGTCTTGCCACGCCACTACAAAAAAAATTTCCAATACTTTATTTATTTTTAATTCCAAAACGTAATGTACTTTGTGGATAGCCCTCGTACATACGTACCACAGTTGTGTAAGTAAACTATCTGTGACGGCTAGAATGGCCACTAGAGCACGTAAGCGTTGTCGCGCGCCCGTGTTCCAGGGCGTGACAGGGGGTGTCACGCTCCAAAACAGTCTCAGACGTGAAAATCTTTTTTTATTTTTCAGATAGAAAGTAACATAGTCATATTCATCGTTCCCTGCGCATTTTTTAGGAAGTGCACTTTTCATCATTAAATTTGCTTTTAAGTTAATGTGTACATGTAACTATTGTAATCGTTGGAACACGATGAGTCAAAGAGGATTGTAAATGTTAGGACTGGTGCTTCGAAACTCGGCATGTGTGGATGCGCTAGGGGTGCGCAAATTTTTAAAAATTCGATACGTATTGTATCAATATTTATGAAAGACATCGATGTTACAAGGAGAAAATATAAAAACGCAGTAAATGAAGCAGGCAAAAGGGAATACAAACGTCTCAAAAGTGAGATCGACAGGAAGTGCAAAATGGCTAAGCAGGGATGGCTAGAGAACAAATGTAAGGATGTAGAGGCTTATCTCACTAGGGGTAAGATAGATACTGCCTACAGGAAAATTAAAGAGACCTTTGGAGAAAAGAGAGCCACTTATATGAATATCAAGAGCTCAGATGGAAACCCAGTTCTAAGCAAAGAAGGGAAAGCAGAAAGGTGGAAGGAGTATATAGAGGGTTTATACAAGGGCGATGTACTTGAGGACAATGTTATGGATATGGAAGAGGATGTAAATGAAGATGAAATGGGAAATACGAAACTGCGTGAAGAGTTTGACAGAGCACTGAAAGACCTGAGTCGGAACAAGGCCCCAGGAATAGACAACATTCCATTGGAACTACTGATGGCCTTGGGAGAGCCAGTCCTGACAAAACTCTACCATCTGGTGAGCAATATGTATGAGACAGGCGAAATACCCTCAGACTTCAAGAAGAATATAATAATTCCAATCCCAAAGAAAGCAGGTGTTGACAGAGGTGAAAATTACCGAACTAGCAGTATAATAAGTCACGGCTGCAAAATACTAACGCGAATTCTTTACAGACGAATGGAAAAACTGGTAGAAGCCGACCTCGGCGAGGATCAGTTTGGATTCCGCAGAAATGTTGGAACATTTGAGGCAATACTGACCCTACGACTTATCTTACAAAATAGATTAAGAAAAGGCAAACCTACATTTCTAGCATTTGTGGACTTAGAGAAAGCTTTTGACAATAGTGACTGGAATACTCTCTTTCAAATTCTAATGGTGGCAGGGGTAAAATACAGGTAGCGAAAGGCTATTTACAATTTGTACAGAAAGCAGAGGGCAGTTATAAGAGTCGAAGGGCATGAAAGGGAAGCAGCGGTTGGGAAGGGAGTGAGACGGGGTTGTAGGCTATCACCGATGTTATTCAATCTGTATATTGAGCAAGCAGTAAAGGAAACAAAAGAAAAATTCGGAGTAGGTATTAAAGTCCATGGAGAAGAAATAAAAACGTTGAGGTTCGCCGATGACATTGTAATTCTGTCAGAGACAGCAAAGGACTTGGAAGAGCAGTTGAACGGAATGGACAGTGTCTTGAAAGGAGGATATAAGCAAAACGAGGATAATTGAATGTAGTCGAATTAAATCGGGTGATGCTGAGGGAATTAGATTAGGAAATGAGACACTTAAAGTAGTAAAGGAGTTTTGCTATTTGGGGAGCAAAATAACTGATGATGGTCGAAGTAGAGAGGATATAAAATGTAGACTGGCAATGGCAAGGAAAGTGTTTCTGAAGAAGAGAAATTTGTTAACATCGAGTATAGATTTAAATGTCAGGAAGTCGTTTCTGAAAGTATTTGTATGGAAGTGAAACATGGACGATAAATAGTTTGAACAAGAAGAGAATAGAAGCTTTCGAAATGTGGTGCTACAGAAGAATGCTGAAGATTAGATGGGTACATCACATAACTAATGAGGAGGTATTGAATAGAATTGGGGAGAAGAGGAGTTTGTGGCACAAGTTGACTAGAAGAAGGGACCGGTTGGTAGGACATGTTCTGAGGCATCAAGGGTTCACAAATTTAGCATTGGAGGGCAGCGTGGAGGGTAAAAATCGTAGAGGGAGACCAAGAGATGAATACACTAAGCAGATTCAGAAGGATGTCGGTTGCAGTAGGTACTGGGAGATGAAGAAGCTTGCACAGGATAGAGTAGCATGGAGAGCTGCATCAAACCAGTCTCAGGACTGAAGACAACAACAACAACAACATCGATGTTATCGAGACAAAACATAGATATTTTGTTTTATCGATATTTCTTGCCCATCCCTACGCAAGAGAAGTCTCTGGAGTGAAGCGCTTCTGATATACGCGTACGTTCTCCACATGAATCATCGTATTTATCATAAACATTTCAGACAACATGGGTCCATTTTCCGCTAGATAGCAGTGCAGTAACGTGTGTCACTATCGTGTCTAGTCTACGTTACTTTTCCAGTACGCCTACCTTTTCTTGATCCAGGCACTCTTGGGGGGTAAGAAGAGCGCACATTCTACCTCATAGTTGGGAGCAGAGAATGGTAATTTCCACCATTCTCCTACAATGGTGTCGCCGATCGTGTTCGTTTTGCACATGGTACCTATCCTTTGCAATGGTAGAAGTGACACACGGGAGTAACAGACTTTCATGATTATGCGGTATAGAGACATTCATGTCGAACCTGTCGCTCATTTGTACTAATGAATAAGAAATCAAATTAAGTCAATTATAAGGAATTTATTCCTAGATTGCAAAGATTGGTAGTAGCTGGGATGGGAAAGAAATTTGCCGAGTCATGAAAAGACAGAAAATAAAAATATCATTTTCATATTCTGTATTTAATATTGATTAATCGATTTATTGACAACATAGATATCGACGAACAACATTGGTATTGTCAAAAAAACACCTTGAAGAAGGTCACTTTCAACAGTGACCGAAACGTCGGTAGTTTTACATATTGACAATGCGGTCACAAATCCAGAAAAAATTTTACTGAGTCTGACAATGAACGCGGAAGCCTACGTTTGTAAATATCGGTTTTATTACTAAAAACTCTCGATATTTTCGAATATCGGTATTTTTGTTCACCTCTATGGACTGTGTCGCTGGTCCCCGCGGAGGTTCGAGTCCTCCCTCGGGCATGGGTGTGTATGTGTGTTTGTCCTCAGGGTAATTTGGGTTAAGTAGTGTGTAAGATTAGGGACTGATGACCTTAGCCGATAAGTCCCATAAGATTTCACACATATTTGAACATTTTTGCCCACCTCTAGAATGCACTCAGAAGTGATTCTGCATCTGTTCGCGTCGTTAGCAGCAGGTTTCTGTAGCACCGCGTAGACCCAGAAGTCTCCGGTTTGAGCCGCGAGGCAGGCTCGTTAACGGCTTACTGCTCTCGGGCGCATCTGCGAGGCACGATTTAAGAGCGTGCGATTTCTCGCAAGCGTGACACACGTGGGTAGCTGTGGGCTGAGAAGAAAGCTACGACAGCAGTTTTATGCCACTGAACAACATTAATGAGTTGTCACAAACATCGGATGTGGAACACTTCCGCAACGTTGTCGCCGCTGACCAAGTTCTCCACAAGATTACGACGTTTGACGTACTGAGATTGTTAAACTGTAAACTGCGAATCCCAGTGGCTCTCCTGAAAAAAGTAATTTTCCTATAATACAGTGTTTTGTGTCAGGGTGGATAGTGTGTGGTAGATTACGCTATTATTTATTGAGAGATGAGATACAGAGTGGCGCAGGGAAACGGGAAATTTCGAAATAACTTCATTTCCATGAATAAATTCATAAAACTAGTAATTTATTAACGAAAGTGAATGTATTCAGTACGCCATTATTCAGTATGTCTTTACAATCAAAATATCCGAAAGTGTCTCTTCACTTTTTAAAGATAACATCGGAAAGATGTGCTCCCATTCGGCGTTCACACACTAACAGCCTGTTATGAAAACTCTGGAATGCGCGGTGTAGCAAATCTTGGGGAATGGCAGTGATTTCGTTTTCAATGTTCTCCTTCAGTTCATGGATTGTTGCAGGACGTGTACGGTACACCTTGCCTTTAAGATATCCCCACAGGAAGAAGTCGCACACACTAAGATCAGGGGATCTCGCAGGCCGTGCAATGTCACCGTTACGTGAAATAATGCGTCTTCCAAACAATTGACGAACTGCTGCCATCGATTGTCCAGCAGTGTGTGACGTGGCTCCGTCCTGCCGAAACCACATGTTTTCGACGTTAAGATTAAGCTCGTACAGTCTCGGTGTAAAGAATGTTTGAAGCGTTTCAACATATCGAGCGGATGTTACTGTCACTGCACTACCATCCTCACGTTCAAAAAAATAAGGGCCGATAACAGTATGACGTGATACAGCACACCATATTGTGACCTTGGCGCTATGTAGTGGTCGCTGGTGAAACTCACAAGGATTGTCCTGTGCCCAATAACGAAAATTCTGTTTGTTCACGAATCCGTTCAGGTGGAAATGGGCTTCGCCTGATATCCATAAGTTACCAAGGAAATTCGCGTCCTCGTTGATTTTAGCCAATATCTGGCTACTAAACTCCATACGTGACGCTGGGACTCGTTCATGTAAGTGTTGCAACTTATAGGGATGGAAGTCTAATTCGTGCAGTATTCTTTGTAAGCTTCGTCGCTTAATCCATAGCGAAGATGCATGCTGTCGAACGGAGCGGCGAGGACTTCTCTCGATTGCAGCTCTAGCAGCTGCAATGTTCTCTGGGGTACGTACCGTTGGAATGCCACCTGGAGGTTTCTTTTTCAGGGCAGATCCTGTTTCTTCAAAATTACGCACCCACGTTGTAATTGCATGCGCAGATGGGACACGTCCATGACGTCCAAGCTGGTAATGCTGTCGAAATGTTCTCTGCGCGGCAGTCGCACTATCATCATTTTTGTAAAACGCTCTCACAGCTACTGCACGTTCCGCACCAGTCCAATTCTCCATGATTACTAAATGGCAATGCGTTCACATCAATTGTGCAAAGTTTCGAACATCTGCCGGCGCTACAATGCTGCCAACTGTAACGTTCATAATTTCCCGTTCCCCTGCGCCACCCTGTATATAGATATACACTCCTGGAAATTGAAATAAGAACACCGTGAATTCACTGTCCCAGGAAGGGGAAACTTTATTGACACATTCCTGGGGTCAGATACATCACATGATCACACTGACAGAACCACAGGCACATAGACACAGGCAACAGAGCATGCACAATGTCGGCACTAGTACAGTGTATATCCACCTTTCGCAGCAATTCAGGCTGCTATTCTCCCATGGAGACGATCGTAGAGATGCTGGATGTAGTCCTGTGGAACGGCTTGCCATGCCATTTCCACCTGGCGCCTCAGTTGGACCAGCGTTCGTGCTGGTCGTGCAGACCGCGTGAGACGACGCTTCATCCAGTCCCAAACATGCTCAATGGGGGACAGATCCGGAGATCTTGCTGGCCAGGGTAGTTGACTTACACCTTCTAGAGCACGTTGGGTGGCACGGGATACATGCGGACGTGCATTGTCCTGTTGGAACAGCAAGTTCCCTTGCCGGTCTAGGAATGGTAGAACGATGGGTTCGATGACGGTTTGGATGTACCGTGCACTATTCAGTGTCCCCTCGACGATCACCAGTGGTGTACGGCCAGTGTAGGAGATCGCTCCCCACACCATGATGCCGGGTGTTGGCCCTGTGTGCCTCGGTCGTATGCAGTCCTGATTGTGGCGCTCACCTGCACGGCGCCAAACACGCATACGACCATCATTGGCACCAAGGCAGAAGCGACTCTCATCGCTGAAGACGACACGTCTCCATTCGTCCCTCCATTCACGCCTGTCGCGACACCACTGGAGGCGGGCTGCACGATGTTGGGGCGTGAGCGGAAGACGGCCTAACGGTGTGCGGGACCGTAGCCCAGCTTCATGGAGACGGTTGCGAATGGTCCTCGCCGATACCCCAGGAGCAACAGTGTCCCTAATTTGCTGGGAAGTGGCGGTGCGGTCCCCTACGGCACTGCGTAGGATCCTACGGTCTTGGCGTGCATCCGTGCGTCGCTGCGGTCCGGTCCCAGGTCCACGGGCACGTGCACCTTCCGCCGACCACTGGCGACAACTTCGATGTACTGTGGAGACCTCACGCCCCACGTGTTGAGCAATTCGGCGGTACGTCCACCCGGCCTCCCGCATGCCCACTATACGCCCTCGCTCAAAGTCCGTCAACTGCACATACGGTTCACGTCCACGCTGTCGCGGCATGCTACCAGTGTTAAAGACTGCGATGGAGCTCCGTATGCCACGGAAAACTGGCTGACACTGACGGCGGCGGTGCACAAATGCTGCGCAGCTAGCGCCATTCGACGGCCAACACCGCGGTTCCTGGTGTGTCCGCTGTGCCGTGCGTGTGATCATTGCTTGTACAGCCCTCTCGCAGTGTCCGGAGCAAGTATGGTGGGTCTGACACACCGGTGTCAATGTGTTCTTTTTTCCATTTCCAGGAGTGTATATAGAGTCCCATACTCCTTGACAGAGCGTAGGGGAACGATGCGGGATACCCACACCGCCGTACTAGGCAAGGTACTAATGCAGGTGGTTTGCCGTTGCTTTCCTCCGACCGTAATGGGGATGAATGATGATGATGAAGACGACTCAATAACACCCAGTCATCTCGAGGCAGATCAATTCCCTGACCCCGCCGGAACTCGAACCCAGGACCCCGTGCTCGGGAAGCGAGAACGCTACCACGAGACCCGTTTATTGACCTATATCAGTGTTAACTGGGATAGGTTCTTGATTCCTAGATTGCTATTGGCATACCCTTTTTCCTAATACTCAAGATCCAACAGGACATGCTACAGTTCTTGACTCCGAAAGTTTCATAACCATGTAATAGAATTTAATAGAGTTATATCAAAGTTTGTCCCTTGGAAAATGTCAGGAGTAAATCTAAATTAACTAACAGCCAGTTTACTTAATAATAGGCCTTAATCCTAACGTTCTTTTATTTGAATGTAAAGTATTTAATTTTATTTAGTCTGAATGCCGACGATAAACTATGTTGTTGTTGTTGTTGTTGTCTTCAGCAGTTTGATGCAGCTCTCCATGCTACTCTAACCTGCGCAAGCTTCTTCATCTCCGAGTAACTACTGCAACCTACATCCGTCTGAGTCTGATTACTGTACTCTTCTCTTGGTTTTCCTCTACGATTTTTACCCTCCACGCTTCCCTACAGTACTAAATTTGTGATCCCTTTATGCCTAAGAATGTGTCCTACCAACCGTTTCCTTCCTCTAGTCAAATCCCTCTTCTCCCCAATTCTGTTGAGTACCCCCTCATTAGTTACGTGATCTACCCTTCTAAACTTCAGCATTTTTCTGTAGCGCCACATTTCGAAAGCTTCTTTCTCTTCTTGTTTAAACTATTAATCGTCCATGTTTCACTTCCACACATGGCTACACTCCATACGAATACACTACTGGCCATTAAAATTGCTACACCAAAAAGAAATGCAGATGATAAACGGGTATTCATTGGACAAATATATTATACTAGAACTGACATGTGATTACATTTTCACGCAATTTCGGTGCGTAGATCCTGAGAAATCAATACCCAGAACAACCACCTCTGGCCTTAATAACGGCCTTGATACGCCTGGGCATTGAGTCAAACAGAACTTGGATGGCGTGTACAGGTACAGCTGCCCATGCAGCTTCAATACGATTCAATACGATACCTCAGTTCATCAAGAGTAGTGACTGGCGTATTTTGACGAGCCAGTTGCTCCGCCACCATTGACCAGACGTTTTCAATTGGTGAGAGATCTGTAGAATGTGCTGGCCAGGGCAGCAGTCGAACATTTTCTGTATCCAGAAAGGCCCGTACAGGACCTGCAACATGCGGTCGTGCATTATCCTGCTGAAATGTAGAGTTTTGCAGACACCCAATGAAGGGAACACGCTTCCAATATGAGTTCACCGCGATGTCGCCAAACACGGATGCGACCATCATGATGCTGTAAACAGAACCTGGATTCATCCGAAAAAATGACGTTTTGCCATTCGTGCAGCCAGGTTCGTCGTTGAGTACACCATCGCAGGCGCTCCTGTCTGTGATGCAGCGTCAAGGGTAACCGCAGCCATGGTCTCCGAGCTGATAGTCCATGCGGGTCGACCGAAGCGTCCGATCCCACCCGTCGGCTTTGACCCGTGAAGTAACGCTGTTGTGGTGTGTGGCGTCACGACGGCGCGGAATTTAGTTTGTCAGAGTGGCGTGTTTGTAGGTGTCGTTTTGATGCGATCGGTGGTGCTCTCTGGTGGTGTGTTAGGTGATGTTTTTGGTTTAGTTTGCGAGTGTGGCGCCTTGTGCGAATTTTGGTAAATTGCTTTTTTATGTCTTTGGTAGGTATGGATATGATTGACAGGGTCAACAGTCTTCGGTTGTCGGCTATGATGGGGGACAGTGCGTTGTCTCTAGTAAAATTTCTTCAACTATTCGGATTTTTGGATGAAGTCGTGAAGTGTTCAGTATGTCGTGAAGAAATGAGGCTTACTTAAAGTTCCGGCGTCTTGGACCAGGGACGGCTATACGTGTAGATGTAAGGAAAACAGGTCAGAGGAAGTGTTAGATCCCAATGTGTGGCTGTAAATGTTGGTATTGGTATGGGGAGATGTTTTGGAGCTATATAGGTCAAGGGAAGCGTTAGGTCCTAATTTATGGGATCGGGAGCTGCTGTTAAGCTATATAGGTCAAGGGAAGTGTTAGGTCCTAATTTACGGGATCGGGAGCTGCTGTTGAGCTATATTGGTCAATGGAAGTGTCCGATTCCAGATGATACTGTGTTTAGTCGTATTTGGGGAGTTTTGTGATGTCGGTTTTTTTCGTCGTTTTGCGTGGTTTTTTTAAGGGGGTAAGTGTCTAAATTTGTTTATATTTAGTTTGTCCCCACCCAAAAAACTCCTATTTCCCGCGCTAACGACTATATATGCGCCATATTGGAATCGTGGTTTATGGTCGTTTCTGCCATATTTGTGGGGTCATGGGTCAAACCAGACGGGCGGGATCGGACGCTTCCGTATTTCCGTCCATGCTGCTGCAAACGTCGTCGAACTGTTCGTGCAGATTGTTGTTGTCTTGCAAACGTCCCCATCTGTTGACTCAGGGATCGTGACGTGGCTGCACGATCCGTTACAGCCATGCGGATAAGATGCCTGTCATCTCGACTGCTAGTGATACAAGGCCGTTGGGATCCAGCACGGCGTTCTGTATTACCCTCCTGAACCGACCGATTCCATATTCTGTTAACAGTTATTGGATCTCGACCAAAGCGAGCAGCAATCGCGAATGGCTACAATCCGACCTTTATCAAAGTCGGAAACGTGATGGTACGCCGCATTTCTCCTCCTTACACAAGGCATCACAACAACGTTTCACCAGGCAACTCCATTCAACTGCTGTTTGTGTATGAGAAATCGGTTGGAAACTTTCTTCATGTCAGCACGTTGTAGGTGTCGCCACCGGCGCCAAGCTTGTGTGAATGCTCTGCAAAGCTAATCATTTGCATATCACAGCATCTTTTTCCTGTCGGTTAAATTTCGCATCTGCAGCACGTCATCTGCGTGGTGTAGCAATTTTAATGGCTAGTAGTGTACTTTAGAAAGGACCTCCTGACACTTAAATCTATACTTGATGTTAACAAATTTCTCTTCTTCAGAAACGCTTTCCTTGCCATTGCCAGTCCGCATTTTATATCCTCTCTACTTCGACCATCATCAGTTATTTTGCTTCGCAAATAGCAAGATTCCTCTACTACATTCCATTATCCTCGTTTTGCTTTTGTTGATGTTCATCTTATATCCTCCTTTCAAGACACTGTCCGTTCCATTCAACTGCTCTTCCAGGTGCTTTGCTGTGTCTGACAGAATTACAATGTCATCGGCAAACCACGTAGCTTTTATTCCTTTTCCGTGGATTTTAATTCCTACTCCAAATTTTTCTTTTGTTTCCTTTACTGCTTGCTCAATATACAGATTTAATAACATCGGGGATAGGCTACAACCCTGTCTCACTCCCTTCCCAACCACTATTACCCTTTCATGCCCCTCGACTAATAACTGCCATCTGGTTTCTGTATAAATAGTAAAGAGCGTTTCGCTCCCTGTATTTTACCCCTTGAAATTTGAAAGAGAGTGTTCCAGTAAACACCCTCCCAAGGGGCACTGCCTTATCGAAGGTACCTTCAGTACCTGGCGGGTGGGTTTGTGTGCTCCAGCGAAGTTGAGGGCTATGCCGACGGCAGCGTAGCTACTGGCAGGGTCACCCAAGCTGGACAGGTCTCAACGGAGGAGCCAGACGAAATGCGTGCCACCTAGGAAAGGGGGGGTCTCTATACGCGTGTTGAAGCCAACCCCCATAGGGGAGTAAACCCTGATATCAAATCCTGGTCCTCCAAGTTGGGGGTTGGATCAATGGGCCAGCAACACATTATCCACAGTAAACTTCGACAAGCACGCGAATCTAAAGCGGAGCCTCGGAAATTGGATAGGAACTCTTTACGCCAATTATTGGAAAGCAAAAGGACATTGAGAGTTGCTACATGGAACGTTCAAAGCCTGACGAATAAACACACCGAAATAGAGAATGAAATTAGTCGACTGAAGGTGGACGTAATTATTCTGCCAGAAACAAAAGAGAAGGGACAAGGGACTGAGAAATTTGGAAATTTCATCCAGTTTTGGTCTGGAGTTGATAAACATAAACGAGAAAAAGTAGGCCTTTCCATTCTAATTAACAAAGCTCTGAGCGCTTACATCAAGGACCAAGCATGTTTATGCGAAAGAATTGTCACTATTACCATCAAGTTATATGGTATTGAAACAGTTATAATAGGGGTGTATGCACCAAACGACGATGTGTCACAGCAAACCAAAGACAATTTCTACCAGAAATTAGATCATCTACTCAACCAAGTCATAAAGCGCCAAGAAGTAATAATAGCAGGAGATTTTAATGGGAGGCTTGGCTCACAAGTAAATGATGCAGTAATAGGAAGCTATGGAGAAAATGTCATTAATAGTTCTGGAGAAAATCTTGTAGAATTCTGCAACCAATATGACTTGAAAATTATGAACACACACTATTCACATAAAGATATCCATACATATACATGTGAGAGACCATCATTACAGCAGAAATCAATAATTGATAACATCATTACCAAGTAAATGCCAAAAATGGTAGTTCAAGACTGTAGAGCCCTGCAGAGAGCCAACTGTGGGTCTGATCACTACTCAGTTTTAGCAAAGTTGATATACCCATTTAGAAGAAAACCATCAACAACTGGACGAGTGGCTGACCACAGCAATCGTGAGAAATTAGAGCAGGCAAGGTACAAGCTCATTCTCCTGAAGCAGTTCAGCATCAATGATTTATTTCAACGTAGATTAGAAAATGAACTAAATGCAATTCCAGAAGATGACAATGTTGAAGTAGAATATGAAAATATTAAAAAAGCACTTATAAATATTTCTCTAGAGTAAAAGTCTAGGTAAACGGGATCCTCCGTGGATGTCTGATGACCTGAAGGTATTGATTAGGAAAAAGAAAAATCTCTACAAAAAATGGTTATCAACTAAATCACTACGGGACAGGCAAAACTACCAGACAACAAATGACGAATTAAGAAACAGAATTATATTAGAAAAGAATAAGATGTGGGAACAGACATGTATTGAAACTGAGAGCCCAATAGGTGGATCAGAAACAACAGAACTGTGGAGGACATTACAAGTATAAAGAAAACACAAGTAAACAAAGCAGTAGACAACCTAATTCCCTCAAATGAACGGAAAAACCATTATGCAGACCTTTTAGCTGAAGATAGGCCATATTACTCCCAATGGAATGAAGAGGAGATGGAAGTGACTGATCGAAATATAAACATTACAATAGAGGAAGTGAATTCTGCATTAATTAAAATGAATAATGGCCGATCACCAGGTCCAGGAAACATTCATGTTGAATTATTGGAGACAGGGGAAAGATATCTGAAGAAAGGTGCCTGATGAACAACTGTTGTAAAAGGATTTGAAATTCTCTCAGAATGGAAAAAGTAATACATGCTTTCTATTTTCAAGAAAGGGAATAGAAAAGACACAAACAGCTATAAAAGCATTTGTGTTAGCTGTACAATGAGCCGCTTATTTGGCAAGATAATGTTTGAAAAAATTAGACAAAATGTTGGCCACCATATTGGGGAAGACCAGAGCGGGTTTAGGTAGCACAGATCATGTACAGGTAACCTATTTATTTTACAACAACTAATGGAGAAATTTACAGCAGTAGGGAAGGAGTTACACATTGCCTTTGTAGATTTAGCAAAAGCTTATGATTCAGTCCCTAGATCTAAGCTGTGGGAAGCTATGAAAGATATAGGTGTGGATGATCACCTTTTACAAATTATTATTGAAATGTACAGAGATAGTGTGGTACAAATTAAACGAGTTTCGAAGTTATCAGAGCCTATTAATGTCACTAAAGGTTTGCGACAAGGTTGCAGCATGTCAACCATCTTGTTCAATTTATATGTTGAAGTGGCTCTCCAACTTTGTAAGAACAGCTGCAGAGGAATGTGAATCACTGTCAACGATGCATAGATATTTTGATAAACTTTTTGATCAAGCTATTACAGCACAGTATGATTATGATCTTGAGTTCATGATACGACGATTATATCAGGAATACAACAGATGGGGACTACAAATGAGTCTACCGAAAACAGAGTATCTAGTGGTGAATAGTGATGCTAAATTTGAAGTACACATCAATGACAAAGCAGTTATGAGACCGGTAGAGAAATTTATATATCTCGGGGCACATATTGATAAAAATGGATTGGGCCATACAGAAGTAAAATATAGAATACAGCAAAGCAGAAAAGTGTTAGAGTGTATGAATTCTTTTTGGTGGGATAAGAATATTTTCAACAGCAATAAGAAAAGAGCAGGTAAGATAGTGGTTGAATCAGTGCTGTGCTATGGGTCAGAACTATGGATCTTAAATGCAGATCTCAAAAGAAGACTAACAGCTGTGAAAATTGATTATTTGCGTAGGAGTTCCAGAATGTCAAGAATCGAAAGAAACACTAATGATGAAGTAAGAGCTAGTATGAAGGCAAATGATACAGTGATAGATAAAATTGAAAGAAAATCATTAAAATGGTATGGACATATAATGAGAATGGCAGATCATCGGTGGCCAAAGAAGCATGAAAGAATGGAAACCACCCGGCAGACGTAAGCGCAGAAGACCATGACGTTCTTGGACAGACCACATAAATGAAATAATGGAACATCGCAGCATCGACAAGGAAGATGCGCTGAATAAAGAGGCTTGGCGGAGGATAACAGGAATACAACAAGATGTTGTTATTAATTATTCTTTGTACTGATTAATCCTATAATAATAATAAGTATTCCAGTCAACATTGTCAAACGCTTTCTCTAAGACTACAAATGCTAGAAACGTAACTTTGCCTTTCCTTAATCTATCTTCTATGATAAGTCATTTCCTAGTCTAATTCGCGTAGTATCACCTGATTTAATTCGACTACATTCCATTACTACGAATATTGAAGCGAATTTGTTCATACTGGTGTAGTATTATTGTGTGTTGATCGCCTGATGTGTAGTATCTCGACGTTGTTGTAGCAGTTGCTGTTTCACAATAAGTTTCAGTAGTCTGAAAGTTTCAATTTTTTGGCCCGATTAATTCATCTAAAGATAAATTTGTGATGATGTCAGTGTGCAGCGGCGTCGCCTACGTACTATCGTGCTCAAGGTTATTCCAAGGTTACAGTAACTACAGTACGTTTTATCTTATGAAGAATTTTCTTTCAACGTTATTGAGCACAGTGATTCAGAGATGCTGAATCCAGCAATCGCAGAAGATTCTGCATCAGCAGCCACGACATGAAATTATGTAATCGAGTTGTACACACCATCGTAGATTACGCGCGCCACTGCTGTTATTGCTTGATTTTCCAGTGAAGTTCGTCCTGTTGGACTGGCAATTGTATTATTTCAAAAATCATCCAGGTTCATTTCAAACAACTAAGTTATTCAGACAGTGTAATTCTCAAATGGAACAGAGAAGGTGGATCACACAGTGGTACTAGAAAGTACCCTTCGCCACGCACCGTCGGGTGGCTTACGGAGTAGTGATGTAGTTACAGATGCACCACGGTCTGATTCGACCCTTCCCTGTTCCACTAGCGGATGGCGCGTGGGAGGAATGATAACCGGTAAACCCCCGTATTAGCTCCAGTTATCGAATTTTCCCGCTGCGTCATTTCGCGAGACGTATGTGGGAAGGCACACGGTTTTAATCTGTCAGGAAGTTTCTTATCAGCGCGCGTTCAGCTGCAGAGTGAAAATCTCATTCTGGAAACATCCCTCAGGCTGTGGCTAAGCTATGTCTCCGCAATATCCTTTCTTTCAGGAGTGCTAGTTCTGCAAGGTTCGCAGGAGAGCGTTCGTTAAGTTTGAAAGGTAGGAGACGAGGTACTGGCAGAAGTAAAGCTGGTAGAGCGCTTGCCCGCGAAAGGCAAAGGTCCCGAGTTCGAGTCTCGGTCCGGCACATAGTTTTAATCTGCCAGGAAGTTTCATATCAGCGCACACTCCGCTGCAGAGTGAAAATCTCATTCTGGAAACATCTCCCAGGCTGTGGCTAAGCTATGTCTCCGCAATATCCTTTCTTTCAGGAGTGCTAGTTCTGCAAGGTTCGCAGGAGAGCTTCTGTAAAGTTTGGAAAATAGGAGACGAGGTACTGGGAGAAGTAAAGCTGTGAGGACGAAGAGTGAATCGTGCTTGGGTAGCTCAGATGGTAGAGCACTTGCCCGCGAAAGGCAAAGGTCCCGAGTTCGAGTCTCGGTCCGGCACACGGTTTTAATCTGCAAGGAAGTTTCATATCAGCGAACACCCCGCTGCAGAGTGAAAATCTCATTCTGGAGAAATATGTTGTCCAACTCTTCCCAGAAAGAACCCTCTCGAAATTTTAATAGCAAACCTCTCCGTGATGCACAATGCCTCTCTTGTAGCGTTTACCACTGGTGTTTGTTGAGTATTCCTGTAACACCGTCGCGTCGACCAGACTTCCCTGCGACGAAACGCGCCCCTCTTCTTCGTGTCTTCTCTACCCCTTCTATCAGTCCTACCTTGTCAGGTTACGAGACTGATCAACAGTATTCAAGAATCAGTCGAACAAGCGCCTTGTATGCCACTTAAGCAGTTGATGAATTACATTTATTATGAATCTGTCTGGCATTTGCTTTTCCTACTATTTGTTTCATGTTGTCAATCCACTTAAGGTCGCTCTGGATAGACACTCCTATATATTTTACGAAATTTACTGTTTCCAACAACTCCTCGTCAATAGTGTAGTTGTACAGTAGTGGATTTCCTCTCCTATGTATGCGCAATATGTTACATTTATTTACGTTCAGGATCAACTGCCAGAGCCTACACCATTCATCAATCCTCTGCAGATCATTCTGCAGATCGATACTGTCTTCATCTGCGAACAACCACAGACATTTTCGATTAGATCATTTATAAGTTGTCGGGAACAAAATTAGAACACCTGGAAAGACGACGTCGATTTTGATCCGATGACCGCATATGCCACCTAGGGGATATTGATCATCATCATCATCATCATCAGTGTTCTGCCAAAAGGTAGGTTTTCACATGGTAGTTCTCCAGGCTGTCCGGTCTTCTGCCATCCTCTTCAGGTCTGCAAAATTTCCTCTTCCCTTTATGTCGTCTATCATCTTGTATCTCCTTCCTCTCAGTCTTCTCCCACAAACCAATCCTTCCAAAGCATCTACTAGCAAGCACTCCTTCTCAGTGAATGTCTCAACCAGTTCTTTTTCCTTTCTCATACAACCTTCAGTAGACATCTTCTCTCACCAACCCTTTCCAATACTCTTTCATTACTCATTCTTTCCATCCAGTTTATTCTCTCCATTCTCCTCTACTTCCACATCTGAAATGCTTCTAACCTTTTTTCATGCTCTCGCCTCAGCGCCCGTTTCTGCCCCATATAATGCCACACTCCAGACAAAACATTTGCCAAGCCTTTTTCTTAGTCCTTTATCTAATTTGCGACATGAAAGTCTCCTCTTTCTGTTGAATGCCTCCTTCGCTATGACAATTCAAGTTTTCACCTCCTGGTGACATCTCAAGTCTTCAGTTATTGTGCTTCCAAGATATTTAAATTCACTTACTTGGCTAATGGTAGATTGTCCTATTTTAATACTGGACAGTCTGCGTCTTGTACTGATGACCATACTCTTCGTTTTTGCTGTGTTTATTTGCATCCCATATTCCACACAAGCTTCATTCAGGTCTTTGAGCATGTTATTCACTGTCCGCTCACTTTCTGCCACTTTCTGGGGGATATTAGATGTACTAATAATGGTTATAACATCTTCCGCTGACAGACAGCGTAGTGGCGTAGTTACCAGAGCGCCAACTATGTCTACCCTTTAACAGGAAATGCTCACAGCCAGAGGGCTCATTGTGGTGCAAACGTGTGAAGCAAGCAGGAAACTGTGCCACAAAGACGCACTCTTGCTTCCTACAGCCAACTGAGCACGTTTGAAAGGGGTCAAATAGTGGCCTTCCGAGTAGCAGGATGGTCCTTTCGGCGAATTGCCACACAACTTGGACGTGCTGCATAGTTGTGCATGATGCTGGAATCAGTGGTCACGTGAACATTCTCACACCCGTAGACGAGACTGTCGACGTCCACGCAGCACACACGACTGCCAGGATCGTCGCATTGGAAGGGCAGCAGTGGCAGATCGTACAGATACCTCAGCACAGATTAGGGGGCTTGTGAGTGCAGACGGCCGGCCGCTGTGGCCGAGCGGTTCCAGGCGCTTCAGTCTGGGGCCGCGCGACCGCTCCAGTCGCAGATTCGAATCCTGCCTCGGGCATGGATGTGTGTGATGTCCTTAGGTTAGTTAAATGTAAGTAGTTCTAAGTTCTAGGGGACTGATGATCTCAGATGTTAAGTCTCATAGTGCTCAGAACCATTTGAGTGTAGACGTATCAACACGACCTGTTACGAACCGGTTATTACCAGTGGCACTATAGGCACGCACTCACGTCACAACATCGACGTCCACGGCTGGACTGGTGCCATCAGAGGATCACTTGGAAGATGGAATGGCGCACTCTGGACTCCAGTGATGAAATCAGATTCTGCCTGCACGAAGGCGACGGTCGTTTGTGAGTACGATGTACACCTGTCGAAACCCAGGTGAGTGGTTGTGCCTGCCTGATGGTGGGGCATTCGCGGTATTTTTTTGTGTACCTTAAGCATGGTACACAACACTACTGCCTTTAGGGGGAGGGGGGAAATCGATGGAGCTTCTTGCGTCCTCGTCTGAATCGAGGTATTTTGATCTCTGGCTTAGACAGATCAAACAAATGCGAAATTCTGAAAATTAAGTAATTTCATGAAAACAATTTTTAACTAATGACAACATTGTCAAATGGATATATTGCTACTCATCATATAACAAAGATGTTGAGTAGCAGGCACATACTACAAAAAGACTAGTAAACATGTAAGCTTTCAGGCGGTAGACCTTCTTCTGAAATCACACACACACACACACACACACACACATATATATATATATATATATATATATATATATATATATATATATATATATATATATATATAGGGTGTTACAAAAAGGTACGGCCAAACTTTCAGGAAACATTCCTCACACACAATTAAAGAAAAGATGTTATGTGGACATGTGTCCAGAAACGCTTAATTTCCATGTTAGAGCTCATTTTAGTTTCGTCAGTATCTACTGTACTTCCTCGATTCACCGCCAGCTGGCACAGTTGAAGAAAGGTAATGTTGACTTCGGTGCTTGTGTTGACATGCGACTCAGTTGACATTACACATTTGGGCAGGCATTGTTGGTGATGTCTTGATTGGGCCCGATGTTCTTCCACCTACGCTCAATGGTGCACGTTATCATGATTTCATTGATTTCATACGGGATACTCTACCTGTGCTGCTAGAAAATGTGTCTTTACAAGTACGACACAACATCACAACATGTGGTTCATGCACGATGGAGCTCCTGCACGTTTCAGTCGAAGTGTTCGTACGCTTCTCAACAACAGATTCGGTGACCGATGGATTGGTAGAGGCGGACCAATTCCATGGCCTCCACGCTTTCCTGACCTCAAACCTCTTGACTTTCATTTATGGGGGCATTTGAAAGCTCTTGTCTACGCAACCCCGGTACCGAATGTAGAGACTCTTCGTGCTCGTATTGTGGACGGCTGTGATACAATACGCCATTCTCCAGGGCTGCATCAGCGCATCAGGGATTCCATGCGACGGAGGGTGGATGCACGTATCCTCGCTAACGGAGGACATTTTGAACATTTCCTGTAACAAAGTGTTTGAAGTCACGCTGGTACGTTCTGTTGCTGAGTGTTTCCATTCCATGATTAATGTGATTTGAAGAGAAGTAATAAAATGAGCTCTAACATGGAAAGTAAGCGTTTCCGGACACATGTCCACATAACATATTTTCTTACTTTGTGTGTGAGGAATGTTTCCTGAATGTTTGTCCGTACCTTTTTGTAACACCCTGTATATATCTTCAGGCAAATGCAGCTCACACACACAAGACCACTGTCTCCATATGTATCTGTGAGCTGCATTTGCTGAATGTTTGTGTATGTCCGTTTGTGTTTGTGTGTGTGTGTGTGTGTGTGTGTTTGTGTGTGTGTGTGTGTTGTCTATTTCAGAAGAATGCCTATTGGGCGAAACTTATGTGTTTACTAATCTTTTGTTGAGCCTGTCTGCAAAAAAATGGTTCAAATGGCTCTGAGCACTATGGGAGTTAACTTCTGAGATCATCAGTCCCCTAGAACTTAGAACTACTTAAACCTAACTAACCTAAGGACATCACACACATCCATGCCCGATGCAGGATTCTAACCTGAGACCGTAGCAGTCGCACGGTTCCAGACTGTAGCGCCTCGAACCGCTCGGCCACTCCGGCCGGCGAGCCTGTCCGCAACTCAACATCTTCACTATATGGTGAATAGCAATGTATCCTTTTCATAATATTGTCATTATTCCCCACTGAATTTTCTATTATTTATTTTTTTAAATATTTACTTATTTCGTTCAATAGTTAACATAATCCCAATTTAGAGTACATATAGTACAATTTATTTTTTGAAGATGACATCTTGTTGGTGAGCTCGTTCCCTACGTAAAGATTTCTGCAGCCTCTTGGTTTTCATGGTTTGACGTAACACCTCGACTGAAATTTCGGCAACTGTTTCTCCGATATTGGCTTTCAATTCTTCCGCTATCGCTGTTCGACTAAGGAACACTTTGCTTCAACAATCACAAGCTAACAGATCAGGTCTGATAGACCATTAAATGTCACAATTTCTCGAAACTAACACATTCCCCAAACAATTGGCGTACAGCAGCTATCAATATTCGTGCTGCGTGTTACGTTGATCCATCTTCTTGAAACCAGGCTACGTCTGTAACGTGTGGAAATCTCTGTAGTTGTTGCAGAATGAAGGTTTCAAGCATGGCGACGCAGTGATACGACGTGAGTGTAATCGCATAGTCATTCTCATCCTAAAAAAAAAGGCCTGTAACACCATATGATGACGTTGCACATCACACGTTAGCTTTGTTGCTGTGCAATGGATGCTAGTGTAGCTCTGTGTTATTGTCTTGCGCCCAGTATCTAAAATTTGTTTGTTAACAAATCCACTGAGGTGCAAATGGGTTTCGTCTGCCATGCACAGTTTGTTAGTAAACTTCTCGTCCTCATGTATCTTTTCTACATCTTCATCTACATCCATACTCCGCAATCCACCTGACGGTGTGTGCCGGAGGGTACTTTGATTACCTCTATCGGTTGTCCCTTCTATTCCAGTCTCGTATTGTTCGTGGAAAGAAAGATTGTCGGTATGCCTCTGTGTGGGCTCTAATCTCTCTGATTTTATCCTCATGGTCTCTTCGCGAGATATACGTGGGAGGGAGCAATATACTGCTTGACTCCTCGGTGAAGGTATGTTCTCGAAACTTCAACAAAAGCCCGTACCGAGCTACTGAGCGTCTCTCCTGCAAAGTCTTCCACTGGAGCTTATCTATCATCTCCGTAACGCTTTCGCGATTACTAAATAATCCTGTAACGAAGCAAACTGTTCTCCGTTGGATCTTCTCTATCTCTTCTATCAACCCCATTTGGTACGGATCCCACACTGCTGAGCAGTATTCAAGCAGTGGGCAAGCAAGTGTATTGTAACGTACTTCCTTTGTTTTCGGATTGCATTTCCTTAGGATTCTTCCAATGAATCTCAGTCTGGCATCTACTGTACCGACGATCAACTTTATATGATCATTCCATTTTAAATCACTCCTAATGCCTACTCCCAGATAATTTATGGAATTAACTGCTTCCAGTTGCTGACCTACTATATTGTAGCTAAATGATAAAGGATCTTTCTTTCTATGTATTCACAGCACATTACACTTGTCTACATTGAGATTCAATTGCCATTCCCTGCACCATGCGTCAATTCGTTGCAGATCCTCCTGCATTTCAGTACAATTTTACATTATTACAACCTCTAGATATACTACAGCATCATCCGCAAAATGCCTCAGTATACTTCCGATGTTATCCACAGGTACATTGTGAATAGCAACGGTCCTACGACACTCCCCTGCGGCACACCTTAAATCACTCTTACTTCGGAAGACTTCTCTCCATTGAGAATGACATGCTGCGTTCTGTTATCTAGGAACTCTTCAATCCAATCACACAATTGGTCTGATAGTCCATATGCTCTTACTTTGTTCATTAAACGACTGTGGGGAACTGTATCGAACGCCTTGCGGAAGTCAAGAAACACGGCATATAGCTGGAAACCCGTGTCTATGACCCTCTGAGTCTCGTGGACGAATAGCGTGAGCTGGTTTCACACGATCATCTTTTTCGAAACCCATGCTGATTCCTACAGAGTAAATTTGAAGTAATAATTCACAAAAATGTCTTTGAATAACGTGATAGTTGGGTTTCAGTTCCTGGACGATCTGCAACTTGTACGGATGGCTTTGCAAGTCCTGCACTAATATTCTTCGAATACTTGGACAACGCAACTGTAAAGATGCTGAGTGACGACGGATTGACCGACGTACCGTGTCCGCATCTCGAACAGCTTAGATATTCATTAGTTCATTAGTTACGTTATGATTAGCTTGGATACTGTACGAACGGCTCGTAGAGTGTCTGAAGGTTTCTTTTTCATTGTCAAACAAGTTTCCTGGAAATTACATTTTTTATTCCATCTGCTGATCGAGTACGATAGTGGCGTCCTAAATTAAAATGAAGGGAAATTCTCGAAGGGCGCCCTCCACACTGTCACTGCTTTTTGTATAACGCTCTAATTACAAATGCAAGTTGCGCACCACTCCCAAGCGTCCATGATAACAAATGGCATCGGGTCGTTGACAGGGTCGCTTACGTTATTCAGTGCTACCAATCGCCCACTGTTACCAACAGAACTTTCAAAATTTCCCGTTTCTTTGAATCACCCTGTGGCTATATGTTTCAAAAAACAGCTTTTAAGAAGTACAGTAACAAGTGCAACAGTGGTTTCTTAATCAGACTTGACTGGATTAGATCATGGAAGCTTTTCTTATTGTCTCAGTGCGAACAGAAAGTAGATCTCACTTTCAGTAAATGATGTCAATATTTTGCTTAATTTGTATAAAAGAGACCAAAAATGAAATTTGAATCACATCTTTATTGCTGATTAGTATGGAAAGATCTGGCGAGTTTCATGCAGTTTTATGTTGAGATCAAAAACCTATGTTACGTTGCGCCAGAACCAACTTTCGCTAAGTAAAAATTTAGGTTGAAAGAACTAAAGGGTATCAGTTGGAATCAACTCATTTCATGTTGGTCCATTAGGTTGATGCTGATGTTTGACTGTTGAAGAGCAGCGAATTCAACAGAATTATATCACATACAATCATTCTTCACTATCGAAGCACTGAGTGTGTCAAATGACTTCGATCTCGAAGGGACGCTACATCCCATCCTGCAGTTGTTTTTAAGATTATGTAGAAGCCAGAACGACATCAGTTAATGTTATCTAAAGCTGAGTCATCTTGTTTGTGTTTCCCGTAATTTCCCTCCGTCATTCTGAAATATCTGCAGAGTACAAATTTACTAGTGTGTGCTATCACCCTATACCATCAAAGATTACTTCGTATGGAAAACCGTTGGAAATAGACACAAGAGTGATGATACACGTCACACACACCATTGTGAAATGCATGGTTCTATTTGAAACAGTAGCTCGATTCGTAGTTAGGTCGATCAATGACAAAAAAAAAAAAAAAAAAAGTTTCAACTTCTGGTTATAGAGTTGCGCTCTAGCAAAACTACAGTTCGGTAGTTTTGGTATACTACATTAATGACATAGTAAATAGTAGAATTACCGGTAGTATTGGTAGCCCTGGTATAGAAATAAACATAAGTGAATTTTTGAGAGGAACTGTTTCTGTTCGTTTGTTTTGCACATAATTAGAACTGCACATCTCTCAATATTAACCCATTGCTTATTTTATATTCTTACAAAACACAAATTGCATTTTATGAGTAAGAAAAATTATCTGCTCGAGTAACTTCTGCGCTTTTATGCAACCAAAGCAATTACTTTTGATGCAAGTACGGCTTACACGCACAAACATAAAAGAATTCATTGTAGAACGATCTTCATCGTGATCAAAGGCAAGAGTTTCCTGTTATAATATTCATAAGTGCGGAAGTTACGTAGCAATAACAGAAACACGTTTTCTATAAGCTCGACGAAGTATTGAAGCGATGTTTGAGATGTTTTTATTTTGCACTTTTTAAATTTTACCTTTTTTTCAAGAAATTGCGTTTTCTTGCGTTGTATGGCAAATCTGTATTTTTTATGCCTACTACAACATCAGTTTAATAAGCCACGGCTGCAAAATACTAACATGAATTCTTTACAAACGAATGGAAAAACTGTTAGAAGCCGATCTCGGGAAAGATCAGTTTGGATTCCGTAGAAATGTTGGAACACGTGAGACAATACTGACCCTACGAGTTATTTTAGAAGATAGATTAAGGAAAGGTAAACCTACATTTCTTTCTTTTGTAGACTTAGAGAAAGCTTTCGACAATGTTGACTGGAATACTGTCTTCCAAATTCTGAAGATGGCAGGGGTAAAATACAGAGAGCGAAAGGCTATTTACAATTTGTACAGAAAGCAGATGGCAGTTATAAGAGTCGAGGGATATGAAAGGGAAGCAGTCGTTTGGAAGGGAGTGAGACAGGGTTGTAGCCTATCCCCGATGTTATTCAATCTGTATATTGAGCAAGCAGTAAAGGAAACATAAGAAAAATTGGGAGTACGAATTAAAATCAATGGAGAAGAAATAAAAACTTTGAGGTTCGCCGATGACATTGTAATTCTGTCGAAGACAGCAAAAGACCTGGAAGAGCAGCTGAATGGAATGGACAGTGTCTTGAAAGGAGGATATAAGATGAACATCAACAAAAGCAAAACGAGGATAATGGAATGTAGTCGAATTAAGTCGGGTGACGCTGAGGGAATTAGATTAGGAAATGAGACACATTAAGTAGTAGATGATGAGTTTTGCTATTTTGGGAAGCAAAATAACTGATGATGGTCGAAGTAAAGAGGATATAAAATGTAGACTGGCAATGGCAAGGAAAGCATTTCTGAAGAAGAGGAATTTGTTAACATCGAGTATAGATTTAAGTGTCAGGAAGTCGTTTTTGAAAGTATTTGTATGGAGTGTAGCCACGTATGGAAGTGAAACGTGGACTATAAATAGTTTAGACAAGAAGAGAATAGAAGCTTTAGAAATGTGGTGCTCCAGAAGAATGCTGAAGATTAGATGGGAGGTATTGAATAGAATTGGAGAGAAGAGAAATTTGTGGCACAACTTGACTAGAAGAAGGGATCGGTTGGTAGGACATATTCTGAGGCATCAAGCGATCACAAAATTAATATTGGAGGGCAGCGTGGAGGGTAAAAATCGTAAGGGAGACCAAAAGATGAATGCACTAAACAGATTCAGAAGGACGTAGGTTGCAGTAAGTACTGGGAGATGAAGAAGCTTGCACAGGATAGAGTCTCTGGACTGAAGACCACAACAACAACAGCAACAACATCTCTCTGTTTCACTTTCCAAATCAACTTTTTCCGGATAAAACCAGGATTAAACAACGACAATTTTAATTTTTCTGCAAGTACCATTTATTTTTAAGTAACAGACATGACGATAACTACGTAGAACAAAAATGTTTCGTTGGTTAGGTGGCGTCAATTTCTAGACGGTTCAGCGCTTCCGGTTTATATGGGAAGCTAGTAAGACACTGATCACATGCGCAGAAAAAGAGGTCGAAATGAGGTATGCTCGATCGGTTTGCAACACATGTAACGTACAGGTAACGTGGGTACGACCTTAACTGAACACAGCTACTAGGAGGACTACCGTAGTCCACGCTTACTTACGACAGTCTACGGTAGTTTTACAACTCTAGTTCTGATCCTTTACACTACATTATCTGAGAATCGGCAAGTTAACGAGTTTAAATGAAATGCTAGTTGAAATAACATGAAATATTAATAAAAATGATATAAAAGGTTACCTTAGTTTGAATAGATGATGTATGGAAACACTAAGGGATTTATGCTGAATGTGTGTTTTTCACTTTGAAGCTACAGTCGAATAATTTGTGGTTCTAAGGAGTTTATTGAAACATGCTACTTCAAGTAATTGAGTTTCCAAAAATTAGATCTTTTACACTGTTTGTTTCATAATGAGGAACTGTTTCATTACATATTAATTAAAAGGCTTCAGTTACTCCATAAATGCTCGAGTGCGTAAATAATCCTCAGGCTAAACATCAGGGACCGTCGAGCATTGTGAAATGTGTACTACTGGGCATTAAAATTGCTATACCACGAAGATCACGTGCTACAGACGCGAAATTTAACCGACAGGAAACAGATGCTGTGACACGCAAATGATTAGCTTTTCAGAGCATTCACACAAGGTTGGCGCCGGTGGCGACACCTACAACGTGCTGACAAAACGAAAGTTTCCAACCCATTTCTCATACACAAACAGCAGTTGACCGGCGTTGCCTGGTGAAACGTTGTGATACCTCGTGTAAGAAGGAGAAATGCGTACATATCACGTTTCCGACTTTGATAAATGTCGGATTGTAGCCAATCGCGATTGCGGTTTATCGAATCGCGACATTGCTGCTCGCGTTGGTCGAGATCCAATGACTGTTAGCAAAATGTGCAATCGGTGGGTTCAGCAGGGTAATACGGAACGGCGTGCTGGATCCCAAAGGCCTCGTATCATTAGCAGTCGAGATGACAGGCATCTTATCCTCATGGCTAACGGATCGTTCAGCCACGTCTCGATCCCTGAGTCAACAGATGGGGACGTTTGCAAGACAACAACCATCTGCACGAACAGTTCGACGACGTTTGCAGCACAGCTCGGAGACCATGGCTGCGGTTACCCTTGACGCTGCATCACAGACAGGAGCGCCTGCGATTGTGTACTCAACGACGAACCTGGGTGCAGGAATGGCAAAACGTCATTTTTTCGGATGAATGCAGGTTCTGTTTACACCATCATGATGGTCGCATCCGTGTTTGGCGACGTCGCGGTGAACGCACATTGGAAGCGTGTTTTCGTCATCGCCATACTGGCGTATCTCCCGGCGTGATGGGATGGGGTGCCATCGGTTACACGTCTCGGTCACCTCTTGTTCGCATTGACGGCACTTTGAACAGCGGAGGTTACATTTCAGATGTGTTACTACCCGTGGCTCTACCCTTCATTCGATCCCTGCGAAACCCTACATTTCAGCAGGATAATGCACGACCGTATGTTGCAGGTCCTGTACGGGCCTTTCTGGATACAGAAAATGTTCTATTGCTGCCCAGGCCAGCACATTCTCCAGATCTCTCACGAAGTGAAATCGTCTGGTCAATGGTGGGCGAGCAACTGGCTCGTCACAATACGCCAGTCACTACTCTTGATGAACTGTGGTATCGTGTTGAAGCTGCATGGGCAGCTGTACTTGTACATGCCATCCAAGCTCTGTTCGACTCAATGCCCAGGCATATCAAGGCCGTTATTACGGCCAGAGGTGGTTGTTCTGGGTAGTGATTTCTCAGCATCTATGCACCCAAATTGCGTCAAAATATAATCAAATGTCAGTTTGTAGCATAATATATTTGTCCAATGAATACCCGTTATCACCTGCATTTTTTCTTGGTGTAGCAATTTTAATGGCCAGTAGTGTAGTTGTTTAATCTTGCGCAAAATGAGCGGAAAGAATCAGTCGTGACTACCCGTGTACTACCGGTAGCCCAGTTAGCACAATGACTGCGCGTAGGGAGTCAGAAATAATGGGGTACAGTGGAGTAGGAAACACACATTTCTGTAAGCAGTACTAAGCGGCGCTTGTGGTGCGCTGGATGACTGGGAACGAGTGATTTCAGTGATGACTCACACTATACCAGGCGGCGGACCGATGCAAGAGTTTGGATTTGATGAATGCCAGGATGGACTGCTTTGCCTGGATACGGCGTGGTTCCCCCAATTGCGCTTAAGAAAACGCTAACTGCGGAAGGATATGAACACAATCTGCAGCACTGTGTGCTGCGTACAACAGAGGAGCAGTTCGGAGAGACGATTGTATCAGGGCGACAATGCACCCTCTCGTAAAGCAGCATACGTGACGCAATGATTCGTGGACAATAACATTCCTGAAATGGACTCGACTGCCTAAAGTGCTGACCTCAATCCGACGGAAAACCTTTCCGATATATTAGAAAGTCCATTTCGGTCGACAATAAACGTTCAGCATCGCAGTATCTTCCGGTTTCGGCTCTTGATGGATAACACTCTGCTGTTCCTCCACAGACATTCATAAACATCTCCTTAAAAGTGTACCCTGCAGACTTTAGGCGTTCATAAAGGTGAAGGGTGCGCATACCGCCAATTAATGTCCACTAATAGTTGTCCAGTTACTTTTGACTAGATAGTGTATGTTTTATTTTTAGTGTTGGTTACAAGAATAGATATACACTGAAGAGCCAAAGAAACTGGTACACCTGCCTACAATGGTGTAGGGCCCCCGCGAGCACGCGGAAGTGCATGCACTAGCTTAATGTCTGAAGTAGTGCTGGAGGGAACTGACCCCATGAATCCTGCAGGGCTCTCCATAAGTCCCTAAGGTTACGAGGGGGTGGATATCTCTTCTGAACAGCACGCTGCAAGGCATAACAGATATGTTCAATAATGTTCATGTCTGGGGAATTTGGTAGCCAGAGTAAGTGTGTAAACTCAAGAGTAGTGTTCCTGGAGCCACTCTGTAGTAATTCTGGACGTGTGGGGTGTCGCATTGTCCTGCCGAAACTGCCCAAGTCCGTCGGAATGCGCAATGGAGCCGGCCGCTGTGGACGAGCGGTTGTAGGCGCTTCAGTCTGGAATCGCGCTGCTGCTACGGTCGCAGGTTCGAATCGCGCCTCGGGCATGGATGTGTATGATGTCCTTAGGTTAGTTAGGTTTAAGTCGTTCTAAGTTTAGGGGACTGATGACCTCAGAAGTCCCACAGTACTTAGAGCCATTTTTGCGCAATGGACACGAATGGATGCGGGTGATCAGACAGGATGCTTACGTACTTGTCACCTGTCAGAGTCGTATCTAGACGTATCGGGGGTCCCATATCACTCCAACTGCACACGCCCCACGCCATTACATAGCCTCCACCAGCTTGAAAAGCCCCTGCTGACATGCAGGATCCATGGATTCATAAGATGGTTTTCATACCCGTACACGTCCATCAATTTGAAAAGAGACTCGTCCGACCAGGCAACATGTTTCCAGTCATCAACAGTCCATTGTCGGTGTTGACGGGTCCAGGCGAAGCTTTGTGTCGTGCAGTCATCGAGGGTACATGAGTGGGCCTTCGGCTTCGAAAGCCCACATCGATGATTTTTCGTTAAATGGTTAGTACGCTGACACTTTTTGATGGCCCTTCATTGATATCTGCAGCAATTTGCGGAAGGGTTGCTCTTCTGCCACGTTGAACGATTCTCTTCAGACGTCGTTGGTCCCGTTGTTGGAGGATTTTTTTCCGGTCGCAGCGATGTCGGAGATTTGATGTTTTACCGGATTCCTGATATTCACGGCACACTCGTGAAATGGTAGTACGGGAAAATCCGCACTTCATCGCTACCTCGAGGATGCTGTGTCCCATCTCTCGCACGCCGACTATAACACCACGTTCGAACTCACTCAGATCTTGATAATCTGCCATTGTAGCAGCTGTAAACGATCTAACAAATGCGCCAGGCACTTGTTGTCAAGTATTCAGACACAGGTCACTTACGTATCTCACGGTGAATTGTGACTGATGTATACAGGGAATGTTTGTCTGCGTATGTGCCATAACGCAGGGAATATTTCGAAAGATGTCGACTGTGTGAATGTCATCGTACCCTCTACCGGGAACGATTAGTTTTCTGGTACCATCACATGCGTGTGTTTCATGCGGGACAAAAGTAACCAGGCACCGCCCCGCTTGACAAGATAACCGCAGTCTGAAGGCACAACTCGGCAGCAGCAAGCAGTCAGTGTACGCAAAGCAGCTGTCTCGTACTACAGGAAAACACAGGTCTAATCAAAAAACACCAACGTAGCTCCATGCCCTGTAAAGGTAGGGGAACGACAGTGGAAGAGCGAAGGCTAATTGTGTTGCTGCATAGTGCGGGAAAATGACTGCAAAATAGGCAAAGTCGTCAACCAAAGCCGAAAAATTTTATTTAGTGTCGTCCAGAAATGGAAAGAAGAAAAAACTCCTGTCGATCGACCACGACATGAGTGTCCTCAGAAGCTCACGAACAGAGAAAGGAGGAAGATAGTTCGAACGGTGAAAAACAACCCGCAGACAACGACCGGCAGAACTGGCAGAAGGCGTTGGTACCGAAGTTAGTGTTAGAACAGTTCGCAGATGCCTGAACAGCGCCAGAGTGCCAAGGCGCAAACCATTCGTCAGTAAGTGTAGCGCAAAAAAGTGGATGGTTTTTGCAGAAGAATTTGCCGACAAGGATGTGACCTTTTGGGACAAGATTCTGTGGAGTGATGAATGCAAATTTACTTTGAGCTACGTGGATGGCCGCAGGTTAGTGTGGCGTCAAGCAAACACAGAGTGGGTGTTGCGTCGACAGAAGTGCCGACACAGTGTTATTTTGAGGGGGCCGATAGGCACGCTATCTAACGCAGACGGGCGTGAAGTCTGGAACAGGATAACTATTGAATGGTAGCAAGAAAAGTACGTAGCTGGAATATACTTAACTTTATTCACTCCTTGTGATACATCTCTCTTGACTATACAAATGAGACTCGTACGATACATGCACTGTTACAATTGGCGCCTTGCTAGGTCGTAGCCATGGAATTAGCAGAAGGCTATTCTAACTGACTCTCGGCAAATGAGAGGAAGGCTTCGTCCGTATTGTCGCTAGCAATGTCGTCCGTACAACTGGGGCGAGTGCCCTATCGTATATCGAGACCTGCCTTGTGGTGGCGCTAGGTCTGCGATCACACAGTGGCGACACGCGGGTCCGACATGTACTAAATGGACCGCGGCCGATTTAAGCTACCACCTAGCAAGTGTGGTGTCTGGCGGTGACACCACAGTGGGAGCCCAAAAACACGGAGGCGGCAATGTGATGGTGTGAGGATGCATGTTTTCCAGAGGTGTTGCTGAGCTTCTCTTTATTGAAGGAACCACGAACAAAATTGTCTATCTCGATACACACAAACAAAATATGACGAAAAGTGCTGCGAAGTTGGATCTTGATGGTGACTTTTATTTCCATCAAGACACTGATCCTAAGCATACGGCGGAAATTGTCGAACTGTGGATCCTGTACAACACGCCTCATTACCCCAACGCAGGCTCAGGACCTGAGTCCCATTGAGAATATCTGGAATGAACTGAAAACGAGACAACACAAACGACATGTGAGCAGTTTGACACATTTGCGTGCATTGATAGAAGAAGAATGGGTGAATATCAGTTCGTATATAACGAAAAAGGTTGTTTACTATATGCCACAAAGACTGAGGGCTTTTAATACAGAGAAAGGGACGCATTGCCAAATACTGACTGCTGAGTATCTGAATACTTTTGCCCATTGTATATTTCGATTTCTTTTACATAAGCCGTGTTTTGTTACTTGCTATTCTGCATATGTTCAGATTGACATATGTATTACACTTTTGTAAAGAATAAAATATGTCTTGAGCTAAAAACACATTTAAGGTTTACTTCTCTGATTACTTTTGTTCGCCTCTGTGTCTGTATTTGAATACGATTGCCTATACCACTTTCTTTAGCGCTTCAGTGTACTGAACACGCAAAAATTATAATTGCTTTGCAAATAACCCAGTAGTTGAAGTAGGAATAGATAGAAAGTTGACATATAACAGTGCAACATGATTAGTTTCTCAGTAACAACGCGTTCAAACAAGAGTTATTGTTCAAGAAAAAGCAACGAACGACGTATGCTATCAGTCATGCTGTTAAACTGGGAATAACTGTATGAGTGAGATTAATGTCGGACATAAAGTGAGCACTTTAGGTAATTGCGAGCGTTCAGCACTTTGTGAGGTCGTCTGACTGAACTAGTTGACGTTAGCGACCGGGCGGCCGCTGCTCGAACTGGTCGGCTTAAGTGGTCCGCCTTATCCTGTAATGGCCACTCGCAGCAACAAGTAGAGTGTTTTGTTTTGCTAATGTGAGACCTTCGCAGCTCAGCAGGGTCACTGTGTGTCTCAATCGCGCCTCGCCTATCTGAGTCAATTAGCCACAGGCGCTATAAATGTGCATCGGCTGTAACTAAGGGCAGATAGCGGGCGCGGAATCGTAGCACTGGTATTCACTGACTGATAACACAGGCGCTGTCCTAGAGATTGGTGTGACTGCGGACAGTGTTGTGCAGAACGATAAAAAATCAGGGGGTTCGCCAGTTATCTGCCTGGTCGCAGTGTCACCATAAGAGCACTACGCAGGTGGACGGTACTAACATTAGGGGAAGTACGGAAGGTAGTGTATTGTCTAAAAAATTACAAAGCAGCAGGAACTGCAGAACTGCTAAAAAAAATGGGGGAAACGATCTTCATAAGCGGATCCACAAGCTTATTAAGTTGATTTGGAATCAGGAAAGAATCCCAAAAGAATGGTTCAAATGGTTCAAATGGCTCTGAGCACTATGGGACTCAACATCTGTCATCAGTCCCCTAGAACTTAGAACTACTTAAACCTAACTAACCTAAGGACGACACACACATCCATGCCCGAGGTAGGATTCGAACCTGCGACCGTAGCGGTCGCGCGGTTCCAGACTGAAGCGCTTAGAACCGCTCGGCCACTCCAAAAGAATGGACCTTGGTTGTAATTCAACCAGTACACAAGAAGGAGACGAGACCTGCCGTTCAAATTACCGAGAAATTACCCTGCTGAATGTAACCTGTAAGGTCTTCTCTAGTATTATCTACACTCATTCTCATAAATTAAGCATAATGCTGATACATGGTGAAAAAACGCTCTGGTGGGCAGTTTGCGGTTTAAATCAGCTCGGGGTATGACCATGCGGTGCATTTGACCTGCGGTCGTCGCACGGTGACGATGGCAGCAGTCCACATGCACAGAGGTGTGTTGGTGCATGTCAGAGTAAAGTGCAGCTAATAAGTGTGCAGACGTTTTCAGACATGCTAATGGTGACTGTGTGTTGAAAACGGCTCAAAGAACACATATTGATGACATTATGAGGGGCAGAATACTAGGGCGACTGGAGACTGGTCAAACACAGCAGGTCGTAGCACGGGCCCTCCGTGTGCCACAAAGTGTGATCTCAAGATTATGGCAACGATTCCAGCAGACAGAAAACGTGTCCAGGCGATACAGTACGGGACGTCCACAGTGTACGACACCACAAGAAAGCCGATATTTCACCATCAGTGCCTGCAGACGGCCATGGATTGCTGCAGGTAGCCTTGCTCGAGACCTTACCGCAGCCACTGGAACAGTTGTCTCCAGAAACACAGTCTACAGACGACCGAACACACATGGTTTATTCGCCCGGAAACCTGCAAGGTGCATTCCACTGACCCCTGGTCACAGGAGCGCCCATAAAGCCTGCGGTCAAGAACACAGTACTTGGTTATTGGAACAATGGTCCCAGATTGTGTTCACGGATGAGTCCAGGTACAGTTTGAACAGTGATTCTCGTCGGGTTTTCATCTGGGGTGAACCAGGAACCAGATACCAACCCCTTAATGTCCTTGAAATGGACCTGTATGGAGGACTTGGTTTGATGGTATTGGGTGGGATTATGATTAGTGCACGTACACCCCTGCATGTCTTTGACAGAGGAACTGTAACAGGTCAGGTGCACCAGTATGTCCGCCTTTTCAGGGGTGAAGTGGGTCCCATCTTCCTCCTGATGGATGATAAGGCACGGCCTCACAGAACTGCCATCGTGGAGGAGTACCTTGAAACAGAAGATATCAGGTGAATGGAGTGACCTGCCTGTTCTCCAGACCTAAACCCCATTGAGCACGTCTGGTCGCCGAATCGCTGCACGTCTTCAAACCCCTAAGACACTTCAGGAGCTCCGACAGGCACTGGTGGAAGATTGGAAGCTATACCCCAGCAGCTGCTCGACCACCTGATCCAGAGTATGCCAATCCATTGTGGGGCCTGCGCACGTGTACATGGTGATCGTATCCCGTATTGATGTCGTCCCCGTGGACTTACAGATCTGTGTTGTGTGTGTTCTCTATGTGCCTATTCTATTAGCGCCAGTTTTGTGTAGTGCCACGTTCTACAATTATCCTTAATTTATGAGCATGAGTGTACAACAGGTTAGCACCGTATGCAGAAGAGATTCTGGGGGAGTATCAGTGTGGATTTCGGCCTAATAAATCAACAACTGACCAGGTATTTGTGCTGGGTCAAATACATGAAAAGGCATATGAGTATAATATTGAGCTTCATAAACTCTACGTAGACTTCAAGCAGGTCTTTGATAGCCTCGATAGAGCACAAATGCCAAATGATTTGCTGCTGCTTGGTATACCATCAAAGTATGTCTCACTTATTCAAGCAGTATTGGCTGCTTCCAAGGCTGCAGTGCGAGTAGGTGGAGAACTGAGCAAGTGGTTTAGCATCAGTAAAGGAGTCATGCAAGGGGACTCACTCTCCACAACTCCTTTCAATCTGACTCTTAAAGCGGTCATGAGGAAGCTTCAGATATCTTGTTACATACGCACAAAAATGTTCAAATGTGTGTGAAATCTTATGGGACTTAACTGCTAAGGTCATCAGTCCCTAAGCTTACACACTACTTAACCTAAATTATCCTAACGACAAACACACACACCCATGCCCGATGGAGGACTCGAACCTCCGCCGAGACCAGCCGCAAAGTCCACGACTGCAGCGCCTTAGACCGCTCGGCTAATCCCACTCGTCTTTACATACGCACAAATTCGACTCAAATATGCACATATGATGATAATGTATATTAGTAGAAGAAGGGTATCAACAGAGAGGTCAATATGCGAGCTGAAAGAAGCCACACAACCTAGGGAGCTTTCTATAAATGAAACAAAGACTAAGTACATGAATTTCACCAGAAAGGAAAATAACAACCTGGATAGACTATTAGCAGACGGTATTAGTTTTGAACATGTCCAGAATTTTTACTATTTGGGCTCTAATACTGAGAGCACAAATTCCGTGTCAACTGAAATAAAACTGTGCATCCTAAGCAGTAATATATGCTCCCACACGTTTAAGGAATTGTTGGCCTCTAGGCCATTACATAGGCAGCTGAAGCTGCAACTATACTAGGTCGTTATCAGGCCAGTTGCAACCTACGGATGCGAAACATGGACGCTAACGAGTGTTGATGAGCAGCAGCTAAGGATATTTGAACGTAGAGTGCTGCGCAAGATCTGTGGCGCTGTTCAGGATAATAATGGTTTCTGGAGATGTGGGACAAATGCTGAGTTGGAATTGGATGCTATAATGGAGGCCAACCGGAAGAAGACCGAGAAGGGAGCCACGAAAACGGTGGATAGATGATATGGAAACCGCGCTGGAGAGGGCAGAATGGAGGAAACTTGTTGATGAGGCTAAAACCCACACAGGGTTGTAATGCCGTGAGAAAAAGAAGAGAAGGAAGTGGATGGTACTTCCGCCACAAATGCAGTTTCCTCCGTTCCATGTTCTGGTCACGCATGGTTCGTGAGAAGAAGTGTCACTACGCCTCCGTATCAGCTCTAAAGTCTCTCATTTTCCTGTTCTAGCCACATCTTGAGACGCACCAAGGATGAACTAACTGTCAGTCCAAAAAGTTTCGAGATCGGATTAATAAAAAACAGAGGAACGTTAAGATGGTGGTTTCAGTGGTTTAGGTGTCCTACATAGTCCCCCCCCCCCCCCCCCTCCCAATTGACTACAGCGCGCGCAGAACGTGCATACAGCAACGTTCCAAGTCCTTGTTTGGAATGTTCAACTCACACGTCACATTGGCTTCAATGACGCTCATGTCGCCATGTCTCCAACTGATATTCTGCACTTTGTACTTTTGTGGCAGATTCGTATTCATAGCACTGAGTCTCATCACCCGTGATGAAATTTTCCAGGAAGTATTGCACTACAATCAGGTCGCGGTGGCCGTAGACGCGTCGTTGTTTTGCCTGGGAGTGAAGACGTGAGAGAAAAACTTTTCAAATTCTCTTCTTCAGCACTCCCAGAGAATGTCTTCGACGTGTGATTTAGCGATGTTGCACGTTTGTGATTTGGGACATACCAGGATTAACACTAAGCTCGCAAGTCCACTGCAAACTCACGACTGAGTAGTCGAATGCACACCTGTTGTTTACGGTCGTTAGTTCAGCCTGCCACCGCCGTTACTGCGCTGATGTCGCTTACACTGAGGTGACAAACGTAAAGGATAGCGATATGCACATATCCAGATGGCGATAGTATCGCATAAACAACGTATAAAAAGGCAGTGGATCTGTAGCGCGCGTGAAGTTGCCCCTATATGCTGATGACACGGCGCTACTCGTGTGAAGTACACTACTGGCCATTAAAATTGCTACACGAAGAAGAAATGCAGATGATAAACGGGTATTCATTGGACAAATATATTGAACTAGAACTGACACGTGATTACATTATCATGCAATTTAGGTGCATAGATCCTGAGAAATCAGTACCCATAACAACCACGTCTGGCCGTAATAACGGCCTAGATACGCTTGGGCATTGAGTCAAACAGAGCTTGGATGGTGTGTACAGGTACAGCTGCCCATGCAGCTTGAACACGATACCACAGTTCATCAAGAGTAGTGACTGATGTATTGCGACGAGCCAGTTGCTCGCCCAGACGTGTTCAATGCTGCTCTTTTCAGAGCATTCACACATGGTTGGCGCCGGTGGCGACACCTACAACGTGCTGAAAAGACGAAAGTTTCCAACCGATTTCTCATACACAAACAGCAGTTATCCGGTGTTGCCAGGTGAAACGTTGTTGTGATGCCTCGTGTAAGGAGGAGAAATGCGCACCATCACGTTTCCAACTTTGATAAAGGTCGGATTGTAGCCTATCGCGATTGTAGTTTGTCGTATCGCGACATTGCTGCTCGAGTTGGTCGAGATCCCATGACTCTTAGCAGAATATGGAATCGGTGGGTTCAGGAGGGTAATATGGAACGCCGTGCTGGATCCCAACGGCCTCGTGTCACTAGCAGTCGAGATGACAGGCATCTTATCCGCAAGGCTGTAACGGATCGTGCAGCCACGTCTCAATCCTTGAGTCAACAGATGGGGACGTTTGCAAGACAACAACCATCTGCACGAATAGTTCGAAGACGTTTGCAGCAGCATGGTCTATCAGCTCGGAGACCATGGCTGCGGTTACCCTTGACGCTGCATCACAGACAGGAGCGCCTGCGATGTTGTACTCAACGATGAACATGCGTGCACGAATGGCAAGACGTCGTTTTTTCGGTTGAATGCAGGTTCTGTTTACAGCATCATGGTGGTCGCATACGTGTTTGGTGTCATCGCGGTGAACGCACATTGGAAGCGTGTATTCGTCATCGCCATACTAGCTTAACACCCGGCGTGATGTGGTGCCATTGGTTACACGTTTCGGTCACCTCTTGTTCGCATTGACGGCACTTTGAACAGTTGACGTTACATTTCAGATGTGTTACGACCCGTGGCTCTACCCTTCATTCCATCCCTGCGAAACCCTACACTTCAGCAGGATAATGCACGATCGCATGTTGCAGGTCGTGTACGGGCCTTTCTGGACACAGAAAATGTTCGACCGCTGCCGTGGCCAGCACATTCTCCAGATCTCTCACCAAATTGAACACGTCTGGTCAATGGTGGGCGAGCAACTGGCTCGTCACAATACACCAGTCACTACTCTTGATGAACTGTGGTATCGTGTTCAAGCTGCATGGGCAGCTGTACCTGTACACGCCGTCCAAGCTCTGTTTGACTCAATGCCCAGGGTATCAAGGCCGTTATTGCGGCCAGAGGTGGTTGTTCAGGGTACTGATTTCTCAGGATCTATGCACCTAAATTGCGTGAAAATGTAATCACATGTCAGTTCTAGAATAATATATTTGTCCAATGAATACCCGTTTATGATGCATTTCTTCTTGGTGTAGCAATTTTAATGGCCAGTAATGTATAAGGTTGGTGCAGAAAGTCTTAACGTTTTTACATAAGTTTAATAAACAAAATAGATAATCATAACAGAAATTTTAATCAATAATTTATTCTCCTTCACCATTTACAACAGTTTGCCAACGCTCAGGTATCTGCTTGATTCTCCGTCTGTAGAAATCATGTGTAGGCGAAGAACTCGTCGAGGCATGTGCGGAGCGCATTTTCATCCGAAGTTGCCTGAAGATTGTTCGACAGGGAACGGAAAAGGTGAAAATCCGAGGGCGCAATGTCAAGTGAACAAGGTGGATGTCGAATGACTTGCCATTCCAACTCCTGTACTGACTTTTCTTTCCAGTCTAGCAGAATGAGAGCTAGTATTACCGCGGAGTATCATCATTTCACGCCGTCTTCTTGGTTGTTGTTCTTGGATAGCGTCTGCAAGACGTCTCAGTTGTTGATAATAAATGTCAGCAGTGATGATTACACCTCAGGGAAGCAAATCGTCGTACACCACACCGTCGCTGTTCCACCAGATGAATAACACTATTTTTTATGGATGCGAGCAGGTCTTTGTACGGGGAGCTGCCAATTTCTCGTCACCAGTAACGAAACAGAATAGCAGTGGTCGGTGTTGTTCATGAGCCAATTGATGACGAGAAATCACAGGTGCACATACGGCCACCCGTTGATTTTTATGATTATGACTTACAGCATGTGTTACCCATACACTCGATTTTTGAACCTTCCCCATCGCATGCAAATGTCGCAAGATGGTGGAATAATCACAATTAATCACATTTGTCAGTTCTCGAGTGCACTGACGTGGATCGTTGTGGATTAATGTGATTAAACGATTTTCATCTAACCCCGAAGGTCTTCCTGAAAATGGATAGTCACTAATGTCAAAACGATCATCCTTAAAACGAGAAAACCGTTTTCTTGCCGTGCTCTGGTCAATGGCATTATCATCCCCGTGCACGGTGCATAAGTTTCTGGCTCCCGCCGGTGCTGTCACCCTTCTATTGAACTCAAACAGAAGAATATTAATCACTTGGCACTCAATTTCCTAGCGTGCACAGCTACACTCACTATCTCCAAAAGTCAAAATGACAATATATAGCCGGCCGGAGTGGCCGAGCGGTTCTAGGCACTTCAGTCTAGAACCGCGCGACCGCTGCGGTCGCAGGTTCGAATCCTGCCTCGGGCGTAGATGTGTGTGATGTCCTTAGGTTAGTTAGGTTTAAGTAGTTCTAAGTTCTAGGGGACTGATGACCTCAGATGTAAAGTCCCATAGTGCTCAGAGCCATTTGAAACATTTGACATTATGTAAACTCAAATAGCAACAGTAAACTACAAATAAAAAATGACTATCGATAAATAAACCCACAGCAGCCGGAATACCAACATGCAAAACAAAAACGCTATAAATTTATGCACTAACCTAACAATTAAAACATTTTTCAAGTAATTGCAGTTATCCTCATTTACATTATCATATACTTGAATAATTGCCTTGTGTCTTTCAAGCTATACTGGACAGTTATGGCATGTGATAGGCAACCATTCACGTAGCTCTTTTACTTTTATTTGCAGTCCTGCAAGCACGAATCCTGACAGAAAGAAATAAAAAGTAACACACGACCGGAAAATCGGTGGCTTTATAGCTGATGACTCGGTACTGGCATCAGAGATTGACGACGAAACACTAATTCTGACGAAACCGAATATTTCGGTTTCTGACAGTGATGACGGATCATGTCGTAATGATGAGGAGGCTCTTACGAATTTACGGACAGCCCTGCAGGATTCATGGTGTCAGTTCCCTCCAGCACTACTTCAGACATTAGTCGAGTCCACGTCACATCGTGTTGCGGCACTTCTGCGTGCTCGGAGGGTTGTAACGCCGGAAATGCATATCCTCCTATTTCCATCTATTGTACTATTATTTTTTTTACCTTATTTTTGTTACCTGAATATATAACATTTCTGTGTCTTCGTAGTAATTGTTTTACTATTTGTATATATATATATATATATTTATGCATTTATGTCGATGTATAATTGGTTTGTTGTGTAAAGATTATTTGTATTTTTACGCTGGGTCTTGCCTAGGGAAAACTGCTATCGAACGATTACATCGATAGGTCGTGTGAAGAATCAAAGTGTGTATGATCTTTGGTAGTGTTAACTCTGCCGCGTGGAGCGCGGGCAGAGAGAGTCTGGCTGGAGTAGCGAGTGGAGCAGGTGTGTTGTGTGAAGCTCCTGCGAGTTGCCGCGCTTTCGGGGTTTGGCAGCATGTAATTGCGCTCGACTTGCGATGATAGTTTCTGACATGGTGTCGCGGACGGGAAGCATTAGCTGGCGCACATCAAGAGCCCGTTTCGTCTGGTGACCGTGTCGAGAAGAAGGCGCGCCAACATCCAGCTTCTGCAACAGCGACGGCCGACAATGAGTGACTGTCGCCGCCACCTCGATCGACGGCATCAAACCTTCAATCAACCAACAAGGAAGACTGGAAGCACGTAAAGTTTTAGAACTGTATGGCAGACCTCAGCTTTTCAAATTGTTCCATTTGCCTCGCAAAATTACAGCAACTTAGCAGGAACCTTTGTTGCTCATTGTCCCAATTGCATTACCAAGCAGGGTCCCTTCCTTTTCCGAAATGAACCCGAGTGTCGTTGAAATTCAAACGCCAGCATAATTCCATTTCAGTGCTTTAATTTCAAAGTTCAGTTAAAGTATTCATGTGCTGGCTACAATACTTAGATTACACAAGCACAAATTAAGAGTGCTAGTTTTGTTACCATATTTTAGCTTACCTGTGACTGCAGCTCAGCTTGGTACGTACTAAATTTTACTATTGTTAATTGTTCAGAATAATTTAATTCAAGTTCAAAGTTAAATCTCTTATTTCTAAATTGCGTAGATTCAAGTAGCTTTTGAAATGATTGTTGAGGCAGTCCAAGACTAACCGTATTTTACTGAATTTCGATGTGCTTAAGAAAGAAAGCTTCTTATTAATTTCAGTCACTAAATTAACTTTCAGTTTTCCGGTTTTATTAATTCTTTTGCTAAATTAAGTCAGAGTGCAGCGAAAGTTATTACTTCTGACAAACTTTCAGTTTTCACACTACACGTGTCAACCTTCAGTTGCCACGCTTCTAGTGCTAATTATATGTGTAATTACCTTTCTTTTTCAGTTACTATAGTAATTGTCCTTAGGACTGGCGACCGTAATTTCCCCCAAATCTCAAATATCTAATTACCGCTAGTTAATTGTTAACGTAACGGCCGCACATTTACTTTCTTCATTAACTTTACCCCTTTTCAAAATTAATTTCCACCAGTTTCATTTGCATTTTTCCTTTCATTTAGATGTAACCCTTTCCTCCATCTTTACCGACAGATTAACTTCGGTGACGATTGCTTTTCCCAAATTTCCATTAGGTACACGCGGTTTAACTTTTCACTGTCATTAAGGTCGATAAGTGAGGGGGAGGTTACAGGGTCCCTACACGATATAGATAGGTGTACCAGTTTCTTTAGCTCTTCAGTCTATTTTCAGTTCAAATATGTTAGTGGTTCGGTTTTTTCCCACAAGTTGAGTAAAAAAATATTTCTCTTCAACATTTCTTGTAATGTTGGTTTTAATTTTTTCGCAGCAAGTGGCAATAGTTTTCTTTGGAAACCACTCTATTATTCTAAACTAAAAATAGAGATGTCTAATTTTTTCGTAATTTTAATAACATTTGAAGTTACCACCAAACGGCAATGTGCAAGACGTCGAGATGATTACGTGACTCTGATAATAAAGCAAACGTTTTGCATTCGGAATGTGATACTGGTGTACTTCGTGAACGAAATAAAAATAATGTAGACGATGAAGAACACGCCGATAGCGAAATCTCCATTTGGAAACGAATTAGAAATAGAGTCGCGAAACCCTTTGCAGCCTTGGAATGAAAGTCTACACGAGTTTACACGAAAATAAATCACGTCACTCATTAGATCATTGTGGGCCAGTGTTACTTCGAGGTCACAAAGTGATTTAGAGAAAACCAAATTTCGAATTTCCTAAAATCATCTCAGTTATTGATCAATAACCTATTTTACAGTTTCTTATTTAGAATATAAATTTTTTGATTACGAGAAAGAAATTAAGACCGCAGAGAGACGTCCTGTGCCTACTACACCAATCATCGGTCCTCGGCATGTTATCCTGTCTTTCTCCGCAGTCTTTTGCCGTTGCAATCTTGCTCAGGCACTAGCGTCGTCCTGCTTATGGAGTTCCCAATTTTGCCCTATAAATTATTATACTTGTATCACAAACCGTAGAGGCCCTGTGACATTCTCTCGGTTAACTTCGTCACGAAAATAGGCATCTCGACGTCCTGCACATTGGCGTTTGGTGGTAACTTCAAATGTTATTAAAATTCCGAAAAAAATTAGACATCTCTATTTTTAGTTTAGAATTATAGAGAGCTTTCCAAAGAAAACTGCTACGAAAAAATTAAAACCAACATTGCAAGAAATGTTGAAGAAAAAAATTTTTTTACTCAAGTTGTGGGAAAAACCGAAACACTAACATATTTGAAGTGAAAATAGAGTGAAGAGCCAAAGAAACTGGTACACCTGCCTAATATCGTGTAGGGCCCCCGCGAGCACGCAGAAGTGCCGCAACACCACGTGGCGTGGACTCGACTAATGTCTGAAGTAGTGCTGGAGGGAATTGACACCATGAATCCTGCAGGGCTGTCCGTAAATCCGTAAGAGAACGATGAGGTGGAGATCTCTTCTGAACACCACGTTGCAAGGCATCCCAGATATGATCAATAATGTTCATGTCTGAGGAGTTTGGTGGCCAGCGGAAGTGTTTAAAGTCGGAAGATTGTTCCTGGAGCCACTATGTAGCAATTCTGGACGTGTGGGGTGTCGCATTGTTCTGTTGGAATTGCCCAAGTCCCTCGGAATGCACAAAGGACATGAACTGATGCAGGTGATCTGACAGAATGCTTGCCCCCCTTCTTGCAGCGGTGTACCGTAGGTCGCTAGAAGAGCGCAGCGTTCCAAAGGATTGGAAAAGGGCACAGGTCATCCCCGTTTTCAAGAAGGGACGTGGAACAGATGTGCAGAACTATAGACCTATATCTCTAACGTCGATCAGTTGTAGAATTTTGGAACACGTATTATGTTCGAGTATAATGACTTTTCTGGGAACTGGAAATCTACTCTGTAGGAATCAGCATGGGTTTCGAAAAAGACGAACGTGTGAAACCCAGTTTGCGCTATTCGTCCACGAGACTCTGAGGGCCATAGACACGGGTTCCCAGGTAGATGCCGTGTTTCTTGACTTCCGCAAGGCGTTCGATACAGTTTCCCACAGTCGTTTAATGAACAAAGTAAGAGCATATGGACTATCAGACCAATTGTGTGATTGGATTGAAGAGTTCCTAGATAACAGAACGCAGCATGTCATTCTCAATGGAGAGAAGTCTTCCGAAGTAAGAGTGATTTCAGGTGTGCCACAGGGGGGTGTCGTAGGACCGTTACTATTCACAATATACATAAATGACCTTGTGGATGACATCGGAAGTTCACTGAGGCTCTTTGCTGATGATGCTGTAGTGTATCGTGAGGTTGTAACAATGGAAAATTGTACTGAAATGCAGGAGGATCTGCAGCGAATTGACGCATGGTGCAGGGAATGGCAATTGAATCTCAATGTAGTTAAGTGTAATGTGCTGCGAATACAATATAGCAGGTCAGCAACTGTTGGCAGTTAATCCATAAATTATCTGGGAGTACGCATTAAGAGTGAATTAAAATGGAATGATCATATAAGTTGATCGTCGGTAAAGCAGATGCCAGACTGAGATTCATTGGAAGAATCCTAAGGAAATGCAATCCGAACACAAAGGAAGTAGGTTACAGTACGCTCGTTCGCCCACTGCTGGAATACTGCTCAGCAGTTTGGGATCCGTACCAGATAGGGTTGATGGAAGATATAGAGAAGATCCAACGGAGAGCAGCGCGCTTCGTTACAGGATCATTTAGTAACCGCGAAAGCGTTACGGAGATGATAGATAAACTCCAGTGGAAGACTCTGCAGGAGAGACGCTCAGTAGCTCGGTACGGGCTTTTGTTGAAGCTTCGAGAACATACATTCACCGAGGAGTCAAGCAGTATATTGCTCCCTCCTACGTATATCTCGCGAAGAGACCACGAGGATAAAAGCAGAGAGATTAGATCCCACACAGGGGCATACCGAAAATCCTTCTTTCCACGAACAATACGAGACTGGAATAGAAGGGAGAACCGATAGAGGTACTCAAGGTACCCTCCGCCACACACCGTCAGGTGGCTTGCGGAGTGTGGATGTAGATGTAGATGTAGGTGTAGAAGTACGTGTGACTTGTAAGAGTAGTATCTAGACGTATCAGGGGTCCCTTATCACTCCAACTGCACACACCTCACACCATTACAGAGCCTAGCTTGAACAGTCCCCTGCTGACATGTCTCCATACCCGTACACGTCCATCCGCTCTATACAATATGGAGCGAGACTCGTCCGACCACACAACACGTTTCTAGTCATAAACAGTCCAATGTCGGTATTGAGGGGCTCAGGCGAGTCGTAAAGCTCTGTGTCGTGCAAGGGTACAAGAGTGGGTCTTTGGCTCCGAAAGCCCATATCGATTATGTTTCGTTGATTGGTTAGTACACTGACATATGTTGATGGCCCAGCATTGAAATCTGCAGCAATCCGAGGAAGTGTTGCACCTCTGCCACGTTGAACGATTCTCTTCAGTCGTCGTTTCTCCCGTTCTTGCGGGATCTTTTTCCGGCTGAAGCAATGTCGGACATTTGATGTTTTACCGGATTCCTGACATTCTCTGTACACTCGTCAAATGGTCGTACGTGAAAATCCCCACTTTATCTCTACCTTGGAGATGATGTGTCCCATCGCTCGTGCGCTGACTATAACACCACAGTCTGACTCACTTCAATATTGATAACCCGCCATTGTAGCAACAGTAACAGAGACAGACACTTGGTGTCTTATACAGGCATTGCAGACGGCAGCGCGGTATTCTGCTTGTTTATACACTCCTGGAAATGGAAAAAAGAACACATTGACACCGGTGTGTCAGACCCACCATACTTGCTCCGGACACTGCGAGAGGGCTGTACAAGCAATGATCACACGCACGGCACAGCGGACACACCAGGAACCGCGGTGTTGGCCGTCGAATGGCGCTAGCTGCGCAGCATTTGTGCACCGCCGCCGTCAGTGTCAGCCAGTTTGCCGTGGCATACGGAGCTCCATCGCAGTCTTTAACACTGGTAGCATGCCGCGACAGCGTGGACGTGAACCGTATGTGCAGTTGACGGACTTTGAGCGAGGGCGTATAGTGGGCATGCGGGAGGCCGGGTGGACGTACCGCCGAATTGCTCAACACGTGGGGCGTGAGGTCTCTACAGTACATCGATGTTGTCGCCAGTGGTCGGCGGAAGGTGCACGTGCCCGTCGACCTGGGACCGGACCGCAGCGACGCACGGATGCACGCCAAGACCGTAGGATCCTACGCAGTGCCGTAGGGGACCGCACCGCCACTTCCCAGCAAATTAGGGACACTGTTGCTCCTGGGGTATCGGCGAGGACCATTCGCAACCGTCTCCATGAAGCTGGGCTACGGTCCCGCACACCGTTAGGTCGTCTTCCGCTCACGCCCCAACATCGTGCAGCCCGCCTCCAGTGGTGTCGCGACAGGCGTGAATGGAGGGACGAATGGAGACGTGTCGTCTTCAGCGATGAGAGTCGCTTCTGCCTTGGTGCCAATGATGGTCGTATGCGTGTTTGGCGCCGTGCAGGTGAGCGCCACAATCAGGACTGCATACGACAGAGGCACACAGGGCCAACACCCGGCATCATGGTGTGGGGAGCGATCTCCTACACTGGCCGTACACCACTGGTGATCGTCGAGGAGACACTGAATAGTGCACGGTACATCCAAACCGTCATCGAACCCATCGTTCTACCATTCCTAGACCGGCAAGGGAACTTGCTGTTCCAACAGGACAATGCACGTCCGCATCTATCCCGTGCCACCCAACGTGCTCTAGAAGGTGTAAGTCAACTACCCTGGCCAGCAAGATATCCGGATCTGTCCCCCATTGAGCATGTTTGGGACTGGATGAAGCGTCGTCTCACGCGGTCTGCACGTCCAGCACGAACGCTGGTCCAACTGAGGCGCCAGGTGGAAATGGTATGGCAAGCCGTTCCACAGGACTACATCCAGCATCTCTACGATCGTCTCCATGGGAGAATAGCAGCCTGCATTGCTGCGAAAGGTGAATATACACTGTACTAGTGCCGACATTGTGCATGCTCTGTTTCCTGTGTCTATGTGCCTGTGGTTCTGTCAGTGTGATCATGTGATGTATCTGACCCCAGGAATGTGTCAATAAAGTTTCCCCTTCCTGGGACAATGAATTCACGGTGTTCTTATTTCAATTTCCAGGAGTGTATATTTGAATGCGCATGCCTATACCAGTTTCTTTGGTGCTTCAGCGTACGTTAGAGGGACTCGGGAAACTACAGAAAGAGCATCAGTCTAAAAGGGTCCACGACAAGCACAGGAAAGTAGACCCAGAAACAATCAGTAGGCCTGTTATAGTTGTAAACTGTCGTAGCTGTAAATTGAAAATGGAGAGTGGATGAAAGGAGAGTGGAGGGGAGGGATGACTGCTGTCAGCTGCATTGGGGCATTACGCGGAATCGGCGGCGCCAAGTGAAAATGTGTACCGGACCGGGACTCTAACCCTGGACCTCCTGCTTACTAGACAGGTGTGCTAACCACTGCGTCCTTCGGGACACAGTGTTATCGCAACTGCACGGACTATCTCGCCACGCCTTACGGACGATCAGCACTCCCAGTGACCGCTCTTCACGAGATCCCGAAAGAACAGACACCACACATCCATGTAATCCCGTAGCTGTTTTGGAAAAGAACCACAGCTCCAAGAGCTCATAGAAAGCACTGAAGCTCAAATCGTTATAGATACGGCAAGCTGGCTAATGCCGGAAGAAAGTTCAGCCGAAATTTTTACAAAGTACCTAATCGTATTCAGAAACAACGGATTAAATATAGTTGGCATAGGAGTGTTTACTGATGTGGCAATTAGTTTACCTGGGAGTAAAATCGAAGTAGATAGTTCCTGTGAGTTAATATGGGTAGATGTTATATATGACAACCGGATAAATTAATAACTGGTTCCTTTTACCCACCCACCGACTCAGATGACGCAGTTTCCGAACAGTTCAAACATTTCAAATAGGTGCCTTCTTCAATCTGCCCTCGATATGTTGGCGACAATACATATTTAAAGTAGGCATTAAAACTTCGTCCGAAATCATTCTGAATGATTTCTCAAAAAATTGTTTTCAACATTTAGTTCAGGAGCCCACTCGAAGTGTAAATGATTGCGAAAATATACTTCATTGCTTAGCAACGAATTACCCTGTCCAAATAGGGAGCATCATGATGGATACAGGGGTTAGTGAGCACAAGGTTCTTGTAGCAGGGCTGAATACCGTAACATCCAAACCCAACAATAATTAACACAAACTACATCTATTTAAAAAGCAGATACAATTGCACTTGACACCTCCCAAAAAGATAATCCCCACTCCTTCCACTCTGAACATGTAAGTGTAGACCAGATGTGATTTAAATTCAAATGGCTGTTGAGAGACATATACCAAAGAGATGGTACTGATCCTCCATGGTACAGAAAATAGGTCAGAAATCTGTTGCAGAAGCATGCCAAAATTAAAAAAAAAAACTCAGAACCCCAAGGTCGGTAAAGTTTTACTGAAACTTGAAATGTAGTGCGAACTTGACTGCAAGATGCTTTTAAAACTTTCCACGACGAAACTCTCTCTCAGAAAATCCAGTGAGATTCTGGTCGTACGTCAAGTACAGGGTTATTACAAATGATTGAAGCGATTTCACAGCTCTACAATAACTTTATTATTTGAGATATTTTCACAATGCTTTGCACACACATACAAAAACTCAAAAAGTTTTTTTAGGCATTCACAAATGTTCGATATGTGCCCCTTTAGTGATTCGGCAGACATCAAGCCGATAATCAAGTTCCTCCCACACTCAGCGCAGCATGTCCTCATCAATGAGTTCGAAAGCATCGTTGATGCGAGCTCGCAGTTCTGGCACGTTTCTTGGTAGAGAAGGTTTAAACACTGAATCTTTCACATTGTTGTTGTTGTTGTTGTGGTCTTCAGTCCTGAAACTGGTTTGATGCAGCTCTCCATGCTACTCTATCCTGTGCAAGCTTTTTCATCTCCCAGTACCTACTGCAACCTACATCCTTTTGAATCTGCTTAGTGTATTCATCTCTTGGTCTCCCTCTACGATTTTTACCCTCCACGCTGCCCTCCAATGCTAAATTTGTGATCCCTTGATGCCTCAGAACATGTCCTACCAACCGGTCCCTTCTTCTTGTCAAGTTGTGCCACAAACTCCTCTTCTCCCCAATCCTATTCAATACCTCCTCATTAGTTATGTGATCTACCCATCTAATCTTCAGCATTCTTCTGTAGCACCACATTTCGAAAGCTTCTATTCTCTTCTTGTCCAAACTATTTATCGTCCATGTTTCACTTCCATACATGGCTACACTCCATACGAATACTTTCAGAAATGACTTCCTGACACTTAAATCAATACTGGATGTTAACAAATTTCTCTTCTTCAGAAACGCTTTCCTTGCCATTGCCAGCCTACATTTTATATCCTCTCTACTTCGACCATCATCAGTTATTTTGCTCCCCAAATAGCAAAACTCCTTTACTACTTTAAGTGCCTCATTTCCTAATCTAATTCCCTCAGCATCACCCGACTTAATTAGACTACATTCCATTATCCTTGTTTTGCTTTTGTTGATGTTCATCTTATATCCTCCTTTCAAGACACTGTCCATTCCATTCAACTGCTCTTCCAAGTCCTTTACTGTCTCTGACAGAATTACAATGTCATCGGCGAACCTCAAAGTTTTTATTTCTTCTCCATGAATTTTAATACCTACTCCGAATTTTTCTTTTGTTTCCTGTACTGCTTGCTCAATATACAGATTGAACAACATCGGGGAGAGGCTACAACCCTGTCTTACTCCCTTCCCAACCATTGCTTCCCTTTCATGTCCCTCGACTCTTATAACTGCCACCTGGTTTCTGTACAAATTGTAAATAGCCTTTCGCTCCCTGTATTTTACCCCTGCCACCTTTAGAATTTTAAAGAGAGTATTCCAGTCAACATTGTCAAAAGCTTTCTCTAAGTCTACAAATGCTAGAAACGTAGGTTTGCCTTTCCTTAATCTTTCTTCTTCTTTCTTCTTTCACATTACCCCACAGAAAGAAATTGCATGGGGTTAAGTCGGGAGAGCGTGGAGGCCATGACATGAATTGCTGATCATGATCTCCACCACGACTGATCCATCGGTTTTCCAATCTCCTGTTCAAGAAATGCCGAACATCATGATGGAAGTGCGGTGGAGCACCATCCTGTGGTACGTTTAACTCCCTGCTTGCTTTATTCGTCGACTTCTGCGGGCTACGCTTGAAACTTGCCCGCACGCGTTCAACCGTTTCTTCACTCACTGCAGGCCGACCTGTTGATTTCCTTACAGAGGCATCCAGAAGCTTTAAACTGCGCATACCATCGCCGAATGGAGTTAGCAGTTGGTGGATCTTTGTTGAATTTCGTCCTGAAGTGTCATTGCACTGTTATGATTGACTGATGTGAGTGCATTTCAAGCACGACAAACGCTTTCTCGGCTCCTGTCGCCATTTTGTCTCACTGCGCTCTCGAGCACTCTGGCGGCAGAACCTGAAGTGCGGCTTCAGCCGAACAAAACTTAATGAGTTTTTCTGCGTATCTGTAGTGTGTCGTGGCCATATGTCAATGCATGGAGCTACAGTGAATTTATGAAATCGCTTCAATCATCTGTAATAGCCCTGTACATCAGTGGAAAGACACAATCAATACTTTCACAGCGCGATAACAGTAGTGATGTTACTGATGACACTGCCACTAAAGCAGTTACTAAATACGGTTTTTAGAAATTCCTTCACCAAACAAGACGAAGTAAGTATTCCAGAATTCGAAGCAAGAACAACTATCAACGTTAGTAACTTAGAACAGATTTCTTCGTTGTAGCAAATCATTTAATAAAGGCAAGGCCTCCGGTCCTGGTTGTATACCAGTCAGGTTCCTCTCAGAACATACTGATACAATAGCTCCATATTTAGCAATCATATACAACCGATCACTCGTTGCAAGATCCGTACCTAAAGACTGGAAAGTTGCACAAGTCACACCCATACCCAAGAAAGGAAATAGGAGTAATCCGCTGAAATACAGATCCATATCGCTAACGTCGATTTGCAGTAGGATTTTGAACATATACTGTGTTCTAACATTACGAATTACCTCGAAGAAAGCGATTTATTGACAAACATCCAATAGGAATCAAAAAAATATCGTTGTTTTGAAACACAACTAGCTCTTTATTTTCAAGCAATAACGAGTGCTATTGACAGGGGATGTCTAACTGATTCCATATTTTTAGATTTCCAGAAGACTTTTGACACCATTTCTCAGAAGCGACTTCTAATCAAATTGCGTGCCTACGGAGTATCATTTTAGTTGTGTGACTGGATCTATGATTATCTGGCGTTCCCCAAAGAAGTCTTATAGAGCCTCTGTTGTTCCTGATCTACATAAAAGATTTAGGAGACAATCCGAGCAGCCCTCTTCTTAGATTATTTGCAGATGATGCTGTCACTGACCGTCTTGTAAAGTCATAAGAACGATCAAAACAAATTGCATAACTATTTAGACAAGATATTTGAATGATGCGAAAATGTAGATCCTGTTTTTAGTGCTCTTGTGGGTGACGCCACATTTTTCATGATTTAGAGTCAACTGTCACATTATAGATGAAAGAAGCGGTAAGTAACAGGAAAATCGTGAGACCAACTTGGGACCAAACCCTAAACCCTTAGTTCTGCAGTCTGGCACTTAAACCACTAAGCCACAAAGGACATTTCTGGACAAACCTTTAATAAGTCACTCATATACTGAGCCAAGGGAACAAATACAAGTTTTAGAATTCTTCCAAGCTTTACTAGGCGTGATGGTGTGCCCCTCGACTTCCATCTCTGAACAGATTACGTAATGATGACAATAATGCCAAGCCAAGCTGCACCATATTTTGGAGTACATGTTGAAATGTAAAATTTCGGTTACACGATCAATCACACAACTCTAAAGGCTATAGACTGAACTAAATCCTTGGAGATTACAGTTACGAATAACTTAAGTTAGAACGATCACCTAGATAATGTTGTGGGTAAACTACGATTTCTTGGCAGAACGTTGAGAAAATGCAACGGGCCTACTAAAGAGACTTCTGCACTACGCTTGTACGTGCTCTTCTGGAGTATCACTGTGCTGTAGTGGATTCATATCAGATAGAATTGACGGGGGGCATCGAAAAAGTTCAAAGAAGGACAGCTCGTTTTGTACTTCAAGAAGTAAGAGAGAGAGAGAGAGAACGAGAGAGCGCTGCATATACGATACATGAATAGTGGTGGCAATCATTAAAACAACGGCATTTTTCGTTGCGGCGGGATCTTCTCATGAAATTTCGATCACCAACTTTCTCCCCAAAGAGTGAAAATATTTTGTTGGCGCCCACCAACATAGGGATGAATGATGATTGTAATAAATAAGAGAAATCAGAGCTCGCACAGAAAGATTTAAGTTTTCGTTTTTCTCGCGCGTTGTTGGATAATAAGACAAAGGTGAAATACCTCGAAGGTTGTTCGATGAACCCCCTGCCAGCCAAATAATTATGAACTGCATAGTAAACAAGTAGATGTAGAAGATTCGCTGACGAATTTGCATTCTGTTGGAACTTGAAGAAATTTCCAGCAACAAAGTTATTATGAAAACTATGAAATTACTTTGATAACTTCCGAGACATCGTTACGGTATTGTGTAACATTTGAACGCATTTTATTTACGAGAGTCCGTGGACGACTACATGTGTGCCGCCGCCCTTGAAAGGACCTCCAGAAAACCGATTTGCCGCTCTTACTGACCCTTCGTGACTGCAACCATAACCCAGATCGCCAATACACGCTATACAAAAGTAAATGCAGGTACTTTGAGGCCAGTATTTCTGTTGAGGTCGAGCAAAATACAGGGTGTATCAAAAAGAATCATCCGATTTCAAAAAATTATAACTATTAAGTTATTTGGGATATGTGCGTGAACAACGTACTGTTGGAAAGAGTATACTCTCGAGTTTTACATGGTTCCCGCTAGGTAGCAGCGGCGTGCGCCTACTTCAGTTCTAGTAAAAATAGTGTCAGGACAACAGAAAGCGTTTTGTATTCTACGTTTTGCGCAGTGTGGGTCAGTAATAACTATTTAGAGTGAATTTCGCACTAGTTATGGCGCAGTGGCGGATACACATGGAGGGCACACGCGGCACATAGATAGCTAACACATACCTACGAGAAAAGTCGCGGCCATCGTGATTATGTTATGCAAGCTTTGTTTGTTTGTCCTAGATCTGAGTGTTCTATTTCGCACACGTTGTACAAAATATTTGCTTGTCTGCCTGCATCTATTGCTACAGTAGAAAGAAGTTTTTCAACATTGCGGCGTACAAAGGCATGGCTGAGGTCGACAATGAAGGAGGATCGACTTAATGGCTTAGCTCTATTGAACACTCACCCTGACATTGATTGTCCTGTTAACGAAGTACTTACCCAATTTGCCAGGAACAACCACATGAAGTTGTACAACATGAGGGGGCTCTCTAAAATTTAATGTGTTTTGTACAGTTTCACAGGAAAAGGTGTCTGGTCCATTTTTCTTTGCCGAAAACACTGTTAAAGGAAGCACATATCTCGGTATGCTTGAGAACTCTCTTTTCTCACAGTTGCAGACTGATTCGAACGATTTCATTTACCCACAGGATGGGGCATCGCCACACTGGCATCTGGAAGTGCGGGAATTTTTAAATCAAAGGATTACTGAACAAGGGATCGTTCGCACTGAATCAAATGATTCAGCCTTACGTTACTGGCCTCCAAAGTCACCGGACGTGGCTGTATGTAATTATTTCTTGTGGGGGGGTTCATAAAAGACTCTGTTTATGTGCCTCCGTTACCAGCAACAATGAATGAGCTGTGACAACGCATAACAGCAGCAGCTGTGGAAGCTGTAACTCAAGACATGCTCGGAACAATTTGAATGCCGCATTGAGATATGCCGTGCATCTCAAGATGGTCATATTGAACACCTATGAAAATACATGAAAAAAAACTTTTTCAGTTTCTTGATCATAAAAAACGAAATTCATTGTATATGTTAATTAGTTTCAGAAATACAAATCGGATGATTCTTTTTGATACACTCTGTATATTTTTGCCTGTGGTTTTGTAAAATACAAATTTTATCGAAGTATATTATAAGACTATCGTCCTCAGCGCGCAGTAAGTGTATTTTACACCAAACATCGTTTTTCCTACTGCACAATTCCTGCACTCCATTAAAATTTATGTCTCTTGTTATACTTCCTTAATCAAAAACCAAGTGAGCAGAGAGGACAAAGAACGGAGATTCAAGTGGTTCGAATGCCTCTGAGCACTATGGGACTTAACATCTATGGTCATCAGTCCCCTAGAACTTAGAACTACTTAAACCTAACTAACCTAAGGACATCACACAACACCCAGTCATCACGAGGCAGAGAAAATCCCTGACCCCACCGGGAATCGAACCCGGGAACCAGGGCGTGGGAAGCGAGAACGCTGCTACACGACCACGAGCTGCGGACGAAGAACGGAGGTCTCTGAGCTAGAATAATTAATTTTTGCCCAGAAATCATTGTGTATTTTTCTAGCCGTCGGATACTCTCCTCAGTCGTAGTATCGAAGTACAGTTCTACGCACAAACTATTCGTCAAAATCGTCAATTTCCGTTTTCATTAACATACCTTTCTTCGAGGATCATAGCACGTGCTCACATATAGAGACTCTGGCGATGTTATTACACTGTTCATACAAATTACAATACGTTCGTAAATACGACAAATCCTGAATTTTACACTTTTGGCAAGAAAAGTAAAAAATCATCATTACTTTCGATATGACAATTCCAGATTGTTTTCGGATGTCTTTTGGCTCTGCTCGACCTACTGCTGAAGTAATCTAGTTGCTGCAATACACAACACAAGGAAACCGGCATGAAAGTTGGTAACGTTATCCACTGACCTTTGAGTCTCATCGACAAACAATGCGAGATCAGTTTCTCATGTCCTCTCACGGGAATCTTACAGAGTAGTTGTAGGTTCTTTGAAAATGGCATAAAACCTATGCCACAATTTCACAACAGATTAAATGAAACTACCTTTGTTCTCCACCCATCGTATATGGTGTGGTCGATGTTGCACTGTATTATGGTAATTCGAATTCACCCGCTGACTACGCGTAGGAAGAAGGTGTAATGAGAGAGGAAGTAATGTAATACACTTCAAAAGTCGTGGTGGAACGTACGCTTTCAGTATTTTAACAGTGATCCTGTATGCTATGCGCAACGTGACGTGTCTCCCTCATCTGTTGCTGGAGATCGTTGCAGTGGCTAAACACGACCGTGCCAGCTTACGACAGTTTCGTTGTGAAGGTTTTCAGAAATTGCCACAACCAGTACGCTTTTTAAATAGATGTATTTCAGTAAACCATGACCGGTTTCGAGCTGCCAAGCAACTCTTCATCAGATGGTCCATATATACATTCAGTGCTTTTTTGTTGTAGCTTTGTGAGGCTTGTTGTGTATCTGTAGCAAGAGAGATAACGACAGCAAATAAGCGCTACATGTGGTACAGTTTCACGAAATATTTACAATATAAGTTCTACTTAAAGGTGCTACTTACAGTTAATAGGTTCTGCAGATATACGAAGGTAACTCCAAAAGAAATGCACACTATTCTTTTAAAAATCCATCTTTTATTCTACATGTTTGAAAGTTTTACAGTGTGTAGATACATCCTTTAGGAACAATATTTTCATTTCTCCACATAATTTCCATCCCTCTCAACTGCCTTATGCCGTCTTGCAACCAGCGCCTGCATAGACGCACGGTAAAATTCTGGACCAACCTGTTGGAGCCACTGTTTGGCAGCGTGCACTAGGGAGTCATCATCTTCAAACCTTGTTCCACGAAAAGAGTCTTTCAGTTTCCAAAAGATATGATAGCCACATGGAGACAGGTCAGGACTGTAAGGCGGGTGTTTCAGTGTTGTCCATCCCAGTTTTGTGATCGCTTCCATGGTTGTTTGACAGACATGTGGCTGTGTATTGTCGTTTTGAATTTTTTTTTTCCTTTAGTGAATTTGCATGACGCCACTCCATTGATTGCCTCTTCGTCTCTGGTGAAAAATGATGGAGCCAAGTCTCATCACCCGTCACAATTCTTCCAAGAAATTCATCTCCACCATTCTCGTACTGTTTCAAAAGTTCGCTGCATACCGTTTTTCTTGCTTCTTTGTGAGCCACTGTCAACATCCTGGGAACCCACCTGGCAGCAACCTTTTTTAACGTTAACACTTTCAGTATTCTGCAAACACTTCCTTCCCCTATCCCATCGTAGCGTGACAATTCGTTCACTGTGATGCGTCTGTCAGCAGTCACCAATTCGTTAACTCTCTGCACATTGTCTGGAGTGTGTGCAGTACGAGGCCCGCCGCTGCGAGGACAATCCTCAATACTGCCGTGCCCGCTTTCATCACGTAACCTGCTTGCCCACCAACTAACTGTTCTGCGATCGACAGCAGCACCTCCATACACCTTTTACGACCTCTTGTGGATGTTTCCCACTGTCTCGTTTTCACAGCACAGGAATTCTATGACAGCACGTTGCTTCTGACGAACGTCAAGTGTAGCAGCTATCTTGAAGACATGCTGTGGCAGCGCCACTCACGGGAACAGGTTGAACTAAGTTTGAAAACAAGAGGGAAGGATGTATCTACACACACCAAAACTTTCACACATGCAGAATGAAAACTGTATTTTTACAAAAATAGTGTGCATTTCTTTTGGAGTTACCCTCGTATGTGATGGGTAGCACTCTAGAAAATATTTTTCACGTTTTCGAATTACTTTAATAATTAACAGACTTTGTCACAGACCAGCTTCCACGTTTTATAAATTATAAACAAACCAAAGAGCGTGATTAAACTACAGGCTCACAGATTTCGTGTTGAACCAAAGATGTTGGTTATCACTCACATGGATGAAGGTTATATCATACATGCAGGGAATATCTACGCCAAATTAACGTAAATTGGTAATTTTTAGCACTTATTTGCTGTCGTTTTCTATCTTCACAACTAGCCTCACGAAGTTACAACCATCTGATGATGAGCTGCTAGGCAGCTCGAAATTGGTCATGGTTTACTGAAATACATCTATTTAAAAAGGCGACTGGTTGTGGTAATTTCTTAAAACCTTTTCATGTTACAGTCGCAGTGTTCCACATCCACAATGGATAAAAGTTTTAGTTTGTTTGCGGTTCAAACAGCGACCAACGAAACCTCCACTCGAGACGTGACGAAGACGACTTGGGAACTTACAAAAATATTGTGCAAAAAGAAAATGACTGCGGCAAACAAAAACACCGGTGAATCATCTATTTCGCCGGAAATTCTGAAGAATCGAGACGAAGACAATTCGTGCACCATTCTCTAAATCTTCTCAATTCACCTCCGCAAATTCAACTAAGTACGTGTCCCACAAAGACGAGCTATGTTCTTGAATGAACCGGGTGTTTTGCAAGAGCTTTTTCTGGTAAAGACATCACATTTCCGTAATATTTTCCCGAAGACTGGTATTTGCCATAAGGAGATTTAAGCACTCGTTCCACTTCAGGTGGCTTCGTATGAATCGCCTTCGGCATTTGACAATGCGGATTGCCGTTGCCGCAATCAAATAATCTCGGGCACTTTCACCTATTTACGCTACATTCGCTTACGTTGACGTTCAGTGGCAAGTTTGCTCGCGGTCGTCCAAACTTCGTAATAATTTCGTTACAAGCCGGTCTCCCACTATACGAATCTTTCATCTGTGAAAAAGTCGGATGTAAAGACGTAGTTTGCCTGATCGTTTAAATATGTGGTTAAGGCTTATATACCACATGAAGTACAACATTGGAACATGCAGAATTACTTTTTATTTGTAACTACACCTAAATACTTTTGTAAACGATATAGGATAACTCGGCCCTGAGATTAACTACAGCGATAAACTTTGTACCAAAGGTACCACATACTAGTCGATCTCTCGGTCGATTATTCTCACAAAATATATCGTGAACAGTAAAAGTTAGTAGTAGTAGTAGTAGTAGTAGTAGAGGGTTTTTTTGGACGCATGACAGCAAGGTCTTCAGCGCCCGCTCAGTAACATAGTGAGACGAGTGTCTAGAAAATACTCAGAACAGTAAGACAAAACAGAACGTAAAACACAGGTAACAAGCTTTGAAAAATATGTGCCTACCCACATCGAAGCGTGGGACGAAGCATGTCGTCAGCAGTAAAACATGGACAACACAGGAAGAAAGTGATAGAGGGAGCTACAACGATATAGCAGATGGAAGCGGCTGGCTGACCGCAAGGAAAAAAGGAAGGAGTCAGCCACTCTGCAATACACTAAAACCTCCAGCCTAAAAGTTTAGTAAAAGTTAGAAGGGGTGGGTCGATACGATATATCATAAGGCATCAAGGAACAGATAATTTAGTATTTATAGTTCCCATCGTGAAGAAAGTATCTGCGGACGTCAACTGATAACAACTGACGGAACAAAATAAGTGTTAGGGTAGTTTAATAAGTAAACAAATTGTTTTTCCTCCACAGGCTGACAGCAGTGACTCAGCAGTGGCATGGCTTAACCTCTTGCGCGTTAGCGGTGTTGGTTCTATGAACAATTCTATTTTTAGTGATTTCAGAGTATTTTGTTATGAGTGATGGAGGTTTGTGGAGGACGCCAACTGATAAGAACTTGACGGAAGAAAATAAATATGTGATCAAGTTAATAAGCAAATGCAGTTTTTTTTTTGCTCCGTAGGTTATCAACAATGGCGTGTCGCAACCTCGCTGTTGTTCTTATGCGTGAGCTGCGTTCGTTCAGTGAACGAATATATTTTTACAGATTTCAAATTACTTTTTAACGAGTGGTCGTCGATGTACCAAAGAAGAAATGTGAGTAGAGGCGAAATCTGTGGAGATTATTCGCAGAATACAGCTGCAGCCTAGCGTCTTAGTGAACGGAAACTTCCGAGTGCCTAAATCTCTTGAAAGGGGACAGGTGTCTATCTGCGAAGAAGAGCGTTCACGTAGACCACTCACTTCGTAATCGAAGTGGGACATCGAGACAGCTAAGCGAATAATTCGTGATGATCGTCGAGTCATGGCTGAATTGATACTGAGCATGAGCTGAACATTAGCTGCGGCCTAATATTTGCTGTCGTCAGCGAATTTCTGAAATTATCGCCAAGTCTGTGCTAGTAGTTTACCACGTCAGTTGACAAATACAAAAACATTTGCAGAAGTTCAAATCACATTCAAAGCGTTTCAAAGAAGTATGAAAAGTCGTTGTCAGTTTGAAAGCAGCAGTTTAGGAGGCGTTGGTCCGTTACTGCGAACCATAGAGTAAGTGGCGGAGCATAGCGTAGAACGATCCATCCAACTACGCTTGCAACAAAACAGGGTAGAAGCCAAGCTTTTGCACTACAGTTGATGAAGACAACGATTTACTGTATGAGGGTTGTATGGCCGTGGTCCATGGAACTCTTCTATTCCTGACATATCGTCCAAGGCTGCGTTGGACATCTTCGGAGGTACTCCTGATTGTGCTGAGTCTTGTCGACTAACGAGACGAACATCGAAGAGCGGCCTAAATATGTATACAGAGTGTTACAAAAAGGTACGGCCAAACTTTCAGGACACATTTCTCACACACAAAGAAAGAAAACATGTTATGTGGACATGTGTCCGGAAACGCTTACTTTCCATGTTAGAGCTCATTTTATTACTTCTCTTCAAAGCACATTAATCATGGAATGGAAACACACAGCAACAGAACGTACCAGCGTGACTTCAAACACTTTGTTACAGGAAATGTTCGAAATGTCCTCCGTTAGCGAGGATACATGCATCCACCCTCCGTCGTATGGAATCCCTGATGCGCTGATGCAGCCCTGGAGAATGGCGTATTGTATCACAGCCGTCCACAATACGAGCACGAACAGTCTCTACATTTGGTACCGGGGTTGCGTGGACAAGAGCTTTCAAATGCCCCCATAAATGAAAGTCAAGAGGGTTGAGGTCGGAAGAGCGAGGAGGCCATGGGATTGGTCCGCCTCTACCAATCCATCGGTCACCGAATCTGTTGTTGAGAAGCGTACGAACACTTCGACTGAAATGTGCAGGAGCTCCATCGTGCATGAACCACATGTTGTGTCGTACTTGTAAAGGCACATGTTCTAGCAGCACAGGTAGAGTATCCCGTATGAAATCATGATAACGTGCTCCATTGAGCGTAGGTGGAAGAACATGGGGCCCAATCAAGACATCACCAACAATGCCTGTCCAAACGTTCACAGAAAATCTGTGTTGATGACGTGATTGCACAATTGCGTGCGGATTCTCGTCAGCCCACACATGTTGATTGTGAAAATTTACAATTTGATCACGTTGGAATGAAGCCTCATCCGTAAAGAGAACATATGCACTGACATGAGGATTGACACATTGTTGGATGAACCATTCGCAGAAGTGTACCCGTGGAGGCCAATCAGCTGCTGATAGTGCCTGCACACGCTGTACATGGTACGGAAACAACTGGTTCTCCCGTAGCACTCTCCATACAGTGACGTGGTCAACGTTACCTTGTACAGCAGCAACTTCTCTGACGCTGATATTAGGGTTATCGTCAACTGCACGAAGAATTGCCTCGTCCATTGCAGGTGTCCTCGTCGTTCTAGGTCTTCCCCAGTCGCGAGTCATAGGCTGGAATGTTCCGTGCTCCCAAGACGCCGATCAATTGCTTCGAACGTCTTCCTGTCGAGACACCTTCGTTCTGGAAATCTGTCTCGATACAAACGTACCGCGCCACGGCTATTGCCCCGTGGTAATCCATACATCAAATGGGCATCTGCCAACCCCGCAGTTGTAAACATTGCACTGAGTGCAAAACCACGTTCGTGATGAACACTAACCTGTTGATGCTACGTACTGATGGGCTTGATGCTAGTACTGCAGAGCAATGAGTCGCATGTCAACACAAGCACCGAAGTCAACATTACCTTCCTTCAATTGGGCCAACTGGCGGTGAATTGAGGAAGTACAGTACATACTGACGAAACTAAAATGAGCTCTAACATGGAAATTAAGCGTTTCTGGACACATGTCCACATAACATCATTTCTTTATTTGTGTGTGAGGAATGTTTCCTGAAAGTTTGGCCGTACCTTTTTGTAACACCCTGTATAAACATGGGGATAATTTTAACAGAAAAGAAGAAGCCATGAAACTCAGCGATATATGGACAATGGCGCAACAGAATCGAAGTTTTTATCTTTGACGTACCATGATCGATAGTTATATTTTATCTTTGACAAGGTTTATCTCTGCTATCACGTGAAATCCAGACCATGCCCACTTTCCAAGGTATTTAGGCCGCTCTTCGACGTCCGATTCGTCAGTCAGCAAGACTCAGCACAACCAGGAGTACCTCCGAAGACGTCCAACCCAGTACCATGGACCACCACCATACAACCCGGAAGAAATCTCAGCAGCTGAAACATCCGGTCGTGAAAGCCTTCATTGTACCACTGTTGATTCTTTCTATTCCTAAACGTCAAACAGTGAATAGTGACATCTACTGTGAGCTCCTGCAAAATCTGAAATACGAAATCTAAACGAAGAGGTCGGTTGATTTGTGGGAGTGGACCAAACAGCGTGGTCGTCGGTCCCATTGGATCAGGAAAGGATAGGGAAGAAAGTTGGCCGTGCACTTTCAAAAGAACCATCTCGGCATTTGCCTGAAGTGATTTAGGGAAATCACGGAGAACCTAAATCAGGATAGCCGGATGTGGGTTTGAACCGTCGTCCTCCCGAATGCGAGTCCAGTGTGCTGAACACTGCGCCACCTCGCTCGGTAAAACGAAAAGGAGAGGGAAGCCTGCGAAGGATAATGCCAGACCTCACACGTGTGGGAGAAGAACACAGTGGATTCGAAATCTCGGTTCTCAGCTGCTGGAACACCCACAGTGCAGTCCCGACGTAACTCCTGGTCGTTTATATGTTTGGTCCGATGAGGTAGCACCTGAGCACATCCAAGTTCTCGTCGGATGTCGAAGTTGCAGTGGCGATGCAAGGGTGGATGTGCACTATACTCAAAGCTTCATACAAGACGGAATTAGGAACTTGGCAAAAGATGGACCAAGTGCACACAGGCTGAGGGAAATTACGTAAAGAAATTGCAGCAAATTTTCTTTTGTGGGCACCTACAGCTATAGAATTGTATCATGCTGAAAAAAGACGGCTTCAGCTGTACGAAAATATTTGTGATAAAACTATTTTCATGGCGTCAGAGCCGCATCTTTAGGAATACATCTGCATATAAGCAAGAGAAAAATTCATAAAGATCCTGTTTACGTTAAAATGTAGTTGAACTATATGCGAAACTATAAATGAAAATGATGTACTCACATTTACCTCATAACTTTGTTCAAACGATAACTAGTAGACGCCCCAATATTCTCTCTCAGTTGTGATAAAAATGTTAAAACGGCAAGAGATCGGTAGTCCAAGTTAAAATACGGCAGAATACCGATACAGGAAATATAGAATAAACCAGATGGATATAAAAACATAAAACAAATCATATGCGTATGTGATGAAACCTGGCAAGACAAAATAAACCTCAATGTAGCGCCAGTATGATCGTACGATAGGTAGCGAAGCTCAAGTCTGCATAAAAATCAATAGCGGATCATTCTATTCATTACGATATTTATAGCGAACTCACCACCACAGATTTGGTTATTCATAGTACAAATAACCATCGCCTTTCAAGAACCCCCCATTCGTACTAAACCTCCAGAAATGTCTCAGTTTAGCCGATGAGTCCGTAGATTGTGGTATAAGGGGCGTACAGTACAACTGGGCACGCTTTCCCACCCGAGTTTTGCGATAATTAAGCCAGTCCGTCCTTGGGCTGACTTAGTGAGCTGTCATGTAGGAATTCTTCCTGCCTGTTACGTGGAGATGCTCTCGTAGTTTTGTGTTCCCTTGCAGAGCCGTAGAAGCGCCGTCGGATTCCGAAAGTGCAATACTACTGTTTATGTCTCGCGTAATGAACCGGGAAGAAGTTTTTTGTGCAAGTAATTTTTACAAGGGATGCCATTGTGGTGCGTTTATTTCAGAAATACCGTAAAATGAACTTGTTCACACTGATTATAAGACAACGTACGAGAGTATAGTCTACCGCATGACTAGATCAAAAGGCGTCATATCGACGACTGCCGACTAGACTTGGCCACTGTTTCTATGTTTCGATACAGTGTATCGATACGTGGAACTGTTTCAGTGTTTCGGAACGGCTTTGGTTCACTGTTGCGAAACAGTGGTGTTTCATTCCGCCCCTGTCTCGGATAACCGGACCAGATTCGATCTCGAGCCGGACACAGAAACTGTATCGTTGTTTCAAAATAAGGCTGTTTCAGTCCACCTGTGCTTGGAACGGACTAATTGTATCGAAACAGTGATGTTTCATTCCGCTCTGTGTCGGACGAGATTCGGGCTCGGCACAGGCAGCCTAATGAAACACAACATACCACTTCATGAAACACTTTCAAGAGTGTCGAAATCTTTTTGACAAGCAATAGCATGAAGCTTAAGATATCCGAAAATAAAGCTTCGTTTCTATCTGACTGTCCTATTCCGAAATGGCGTAACATCTGCTTTAGAAACACTAACCAAACAATAAAACAACGAATACTATTCACATTCAAAATAATAAATATGTGAAAATCATTCAGTTAAATTACACTTTTTTATAACATACGCTTCTCTGTCCATGTACAGTAATCGTATTAAGAAACGCAAGTAAGCCTACAACATTTTGAATAAGAAAAGGCGTAGAGTGACAGTTATTAGACATATACATAAATTTGATGTAGGTATAATTGCAAGCAATCAGTTTGACATATCACTTATAGTGTAATGGTGAACGGGAAGGGCTGGGAAGTATGGTGAATTTATAGTAACGGCTCGAAACACCTTGAAAGACAAAATTCTTTCTGTTATATTTTGTTATTTATTCGAATTATTTGGCGTTATTTGTGAGTCTATACTCACTGTGCCTATTATCCACAATGATTCCCTTTGTGTGCATGGAAATTAGCAGGATGGGTATATTACCCATACTAACGGAATGTGGGAAGCCCAGTAGCATATCCGTTGTTTCTGCAGTTCGCTCCCACCTCCAGTTCCGTTCGTGGTGGTTCTTCGTTCTTCTGTCTTCAACTATGGCTGTCCTCAGCCAATTGAAAGGTATGAAAGTCACACGACACGAAATCAGCGCATTTGCTGCAGGAAATACAAAACTGCCGACGCCTAAGTGATAGTTTCATACTTTCTGCGACGTGATAAGCGCTCTCGCACCTCATTTGTGTTTATACGGACATACTTACACAGTAGACATTCAAGATGATAAAATGTGTAGGTTTATTAGATCACAAAACACAAACTGTTTCACTGTTTCGAAACATCGTATCGAAACATTACATTGTACTGTTTCATTTGTTTCGAAACAGTTACGTGTTTCAGATTGCCCAGCTCTACTGCCGAGTATAGAGCGCAGTCTATAAATTGAGCATACAATCGACATAGTTCGTATAAGATCGTACATCTTCAGTATGACGAAGTTATTCATTTATTTATTAATATCAACATTTCCTGGAACTGCAAAATTGCTGAAAGATAGTATTAATGACCTGTAGACTCCTCCTAATGTCTGAGTGGTAAAAAAAACTTTTGTTACCAAATATCTATTAATAACAACTACTTGATTCGCACCATAATAAATGTACTTCCCCTATACATCTCTTTGCTAACGCCACGAGCGATATAATTATGCATCGGCACCTCATCCCATGGGCTCCGAAAGCGCCAGATGGCCAACCGCCTCTGCATGCCAGCGTGAGAACCTACCGCTCTCTCTCCTTCCTGCGCATGTACTGCAGCGCTGAAGCAGCCACTTCACGTAATGTGAAAGAGCAAAACTGGAAATAAAGTAAAATGCGCCCTTATCTGCAAATAAGGGGTACCTTATGCCCTGACACATAAAATGGCCTCATTTAGAACATTACTATATAGAATGTACAATGTTCCCCTTTCCAAGCAAGCTAGAACAAAGAATATCAGCTAATTAATTCACTATACCGCGTTCTCTAATGATTATCTGGCCAGCTTCGTACACAACATTAATAAGGGAATTTTGAGAAAGTTAAATAGATCGAAGTTACAAAAAATGAACAACAACATAATCACTTTAGTTAAAGGGGAATTTCGCATGTGGGACAAAAACGCTCATCATCATCGTATCCCATTCTTTGGTAAGATTTTGGAGAAAGCTGCATCACAGTTACGAGAAAACAGCATGCAACCAGCCTTTTTTTTACACCGCATAATGTCGGGAAGAAGTATACGCACAAACAACACTCTGCCAGTAGAAAGTACAATACTACAGGGATACACTGCGTTACGTGCGGCAACTGTCCTATGACATACATTGGAAAAACGGGCAGAAGCTTCTGCACTAAATTAAAAGAACATCTTAATCTAGCTAACAGCAGTTCCTTAAGTAATCATCTGCACTATATTCTCGAAGAGATCGAAATATTAAAATGCAAAAATGTCTCCCAATGCGTTCCCTCCAAGGGGAACTAGACTCGTGCCATCGCAACTTTTTAGCAAAGTTCGGCCGCTTTAATAGGATAGCCTAGTACATACAGTTAATACACTATTATAAACCATTTTTACTCAGAGTTATTTGGTATTCTTCCTTGATATCACAATTCTCCACTTTGCCATTTCCGTCGTGCTTGACCTCTACAATTGATACTTATTATAAGCTACATTCATCACCATTTATGTATTATAACACTCCCGTCTGCTACTGGTATACCATAACCTTAAAGTTGGAAGCAGGTCGTGAAATAACACTATCTTGTTAAAGCAACTATGGTATAAAGCGACAGAGCAGTGTTACCCTCTGAGAGGAATTTTGTTAGGTTGACCGTGCTGTACCTAACGGAGGTGGCTTATCGGAAATGAAAGTCAGAATTACGTAAATATTCGAACAGTAACAAACAAGATTTTGCCTATCTGCACTGTTTAACGTATAAAGAAAACGGTCGCCAGCCTAACTGGGCAAGAGAATGATTAACATTCTCGTTTAAGAAAGTAGGTATAAGTAACTATAACGGACAAACACAACCTAGACTTGGCCACACGCGAGTGCAATGAACTCTGACACACACATATGTTTTAAGATTGAAGCTAACAACTGGAGCAGCACAAACTATTTGCAAAATTATAAGAGATACCGAAACACCCTATTACTTTCAGGCTTACATAAAGTGAATGGACTTTATAACATTACTATTAATATGCACTTCTAACACACAAGATAGACAAACACTTAGCAAACATGAGTATATAACGTTTCACAACTGCAGCTTTCTCACTTTTACTACAGCGAAACACAATACTGACCAAATTGCAAGAAACTGACTCACCTTTTAGAATTTACTTCAGACAACAATGTGATCATTTGTTTTATAAGCCTCAGTCTTAAGAACTTTTAATTTTGAAGTTAGCAACAGCACTTTAAATAGCAGTTTTAATAGGAAAATTATTTTCAGCAAACAACATTTACTTTAACTCACTCCTCATCCTCTTGCCACATTAACTTTAACTTTCTTTTTACTAAGTTCAAGAGGCATTAATTAGCAAAACTCTAGGCTTTAATTTCTTTTAGTAAGGACACTCGGATATCACTTTAGTTCAAACGGAGAGGAACCTGAGAGGTGTTATGATGAGGAGAAAAATCAAGGTAGGTACATAAATTCAGACATAAATTACCTTATATTTGAGCACATTAGCACATCCAGTAAGCTGATCCTTCACTGTACATTATTATAGCATTCCGATGCAATGACTGCGCAATGTGGTGGCAACTGCACGTTGGTAGGTGGAATTGCAGGTAGAATTGCTGGACTCAAGTCATTTCTTGGTGGCGATGATAGATACAAATTCCAGAATAGTTCCAGCTATTTATCCATCCACCCGGGGCATTGGAAAGTAGCAAGAAAAGCCTCTCTCGGAACCAGCACAATATGCATCTTTTACATGGCAGTGCACGAACTCGTAGCTCGTCCCCGACTATCAGTTCCACCTTTTCTACATAGGCCAACCACAATTTGCGCGCGCTACACAGTTCCGTTCCCGAGGGGAACCACTACACCGTTTACATACAAACTAACTAAAAACCCTAAGTGAGGATCAGAAATTTACATAACAGCAACCAAATGCATTAAATAAAACAAAACATTTACACATATTGACATCTCTACAAAAAATTATTCACACAAAATTACAATTATATACAGTAAGTTTTGTTCCCTCCAAATGGGACAAAGAGTTTAAATGAAAGATATGCTACACAGCATAGAACTAAACCGTGACATCAAAGTTTGTATAAAGAAAGCAGTATACAATTTTATGTTATCAATTCAATCACACACATTTACAGAAGCACAGCAATATAACACTAAATGAAACAAAAGCAAATTAAATCAGTACAGCATTAGAGCTATGGTGTTACAGTATGTCCTGTTCCCAAAGAAATATAGTGATAAAGTCCTGTATAATTCCTTTTGTTATAATTGTATTCCAGTAGGCTTTAAAAATACCTCAGGTTCTTCTACCTTTCGTAGATGACGGTCTATTATGTAAGCAGCATTTTTAACTAGACTTACGCTTCGTTACCTACGTACAATAATACAGCCACTGCTATGAGATTTATTTTGCCTTATCAAGTGAATGTAGATTTCTTCACGTACACATATCATTTGTTTTATAGTTCTACATCCATCTGGTTTACCGCTTTATCCTTGTTCTATATTTCCTGTATCTAGATGATGTTCCCTACATTCTTCCGTCTTGTAACTTGGACTTCCGACCTCTTGACGGATGAACATTTTTATCACAACTGACAGAGAATGGGTCATCTACTGGTTATCGCTTGAACTAAGTTATGAAATAAATGTGAGTACGTAATTTTCCTGTACAGTTTTGCATGTCGTTCATTTATATTTTCATCTAAACAAAACCTTTATACGTTTTGGTATTGTTTTTATGCAGATGTATTCCTGAAGATGTGGCTCTAACGCCATGAAACTAGTTGGAGCATGATTAACTATTTATCACACAGCTGAAGCTGTCTTTTAAATCATGATGAAGAAATTACGTTACTTACAGTGTTACTTTCACGATAAAAAGTTTTTTTAATTATCTTTACTTTTTGACTTTCACGCGTGTTTTTCATTCCTATCTTTTTATTTCCTTTTATATATTCGCTCAAATCTCCACGTATGAGAAATGTGCTCCGAATGCGAGTAGAGTTGGAGTCGTGTTTACCAATAATTGGACTGATTATTCGAAATGAGAGAAAGCTCTTTCTTAGTACTGAGGCTCTCTGATGTCTTTATCAGGGTCCCCATTCACTACGTTCTTATGTCGCCGCTGATGGTGTCTCTCATTCAGCAGCAGCGTACTCAGTTCCGTTTGCAAACATGTCTTCGATCCAAACACATATTCCGTCTGATATTCTGAAAGTAATTTAGTGTTTATTAGGCGAAAGTGCGGTACAATATACACGGTTTGCAGAAAGCCTCAGAGCACAGCAATTACACGGGCTCCTCTAGCTTCTGGTTCGATCCTACTGCCTCCAAAAACGGGCATCACGTTCTAAGACATTTGCATTACTCCACAACAAACGGATGTCGGTTATACGAGCCTTCCCTTTAGAGATTTTACAAACGATCGCTAGGGGGCTCTATTGGCACTATTATTGTATTAAAATTGGTGTTTGTTGTTTTTGAAGCACTGGCGCTCCGAAATTGACAAAGTGGTTGATCTACAGCGAGCGTGCAAGTAAACAGTGTTGTCAAAGAACATGGATATTTAACCTTAAGCTTTTCACTAGATGATTTTTACAAGTTTAGCAAACGCCCGGCTCAATAACCAGACTGTTCTACGCAATATTTTATCAGTAACAATGCCTTCGAATCACTTCCTCCAACATTTGGGGATTACCTTCTTAAAATATTGTTTACAATTTGTTTGAAGAATTTTATGGTCCTTGTGTTGCAGTCAGCGATGAAATTCGTGATGTTCGACCGAAATCGGTTGTTGTTGCAACAAAAAAATATCTGTGCTTGTAAGCGTTATTATGAAAGAGGATCGCCTTGTGACTTATACCGTGAGGTAGGGGAACCTTGGGCACACTGAAGACAGCAGCACACTTGATGAGCCCAGTTGGAATAATATAAAAAAATACGTTGGTACTAGCCGCAAACCAAGCAGCAGTCAACTTTTGGCTGATCCAAGATTCGTTCACGAATCACTTAACAAGAAAACGACCACTCGCCTTTTTTATTACACTGGACTTGTCGCCACCATTATGTTATACTTAGAGCGAAGAGCACCATCAAATCAAGAAACTCGGCGCAGTTACGACGCAGGCCTCATACCTACAGTTGTGCATTATGCCAAAACCACAACCAACAGAGGCCGGAAGAAAGTATGGACTAGACAAATCCAAAGTGCCACGTTGGGTTGCTTCTAAAAAAAAAAAAATGAAAGAAGGCAGTTTCAACGAGGAAATCATTCTGGGAAAGGAAATGTGAAAAATGTTCGGAGCTCGAAGCTAAGGATTTTTCCTCTGTGTCACATAGGAGGAAAGATGAGATGCTTGCACGAGAAACAATTCAAGTGAAGGCCTTGAAAGTCGCTAGGGTCTTAAACGTGTCGCAAGGAGAATTCCATGTGAGTATTGGTTGGTGTCGTCGGTTTATGCAGAGAAATAGCCTAACTCTCTGACGAAGTATATAGCAACGCAGAGAATGCCAGCAGATTTCAAGGAGAAACTGGTTAGCTTCCAGCGGTACGTCATCCAGTAGCGGAAGAGGTTTTTTTTAAATTTTTTTTTTTTTTTACATAGCGAGCAATGTGACAGTAGATATGTAAGGGGCAAAAGGTGTTCCTTAAACAGGAACCGGGAATAAGAAAAGGGAATAACTGTGATGTTAACTGTTACAACCGATAGGCACAGTTACCGTGTCATGTCATTCTGAAGACAAAAACCGTGCCCAAGGAAAACTTTCCTAACGGCTTAGTGATCCGCTGCCAAGAAAAGAGCTGGATGACAACGCAACTGATTGTTGAATGACTGTCTAAATGTTTGGAATCGCACTGCTAAAAGAGCCATGCTAGATTTGGATGCTGTTAAGGGACATCTAACTGCTGAACTGAAAGATGAACTTGCTGCACAAAATTAGAATTATATTAATACCTTCAGCTGCTGACGGGCGTTGATATATATCAACGGGGACAGGTGAAAATGTGTGCCCCGACCGGGATGTTGGGATGGGATGTTACGAATGTAGGGTGTGGACATACAAAGTGAGAATGTGGATCTCGCGGGAGGCGTGCGCGAGATAGTCCCTGCAGTCGCACAATCCTCTGTGCCCTCGGTGGCTTAGATGGATAGAGCGTCTGCCCTGTAAGCAGGAGATCCCGGGTTCGAGTCTCGGTCGGAGCACACATTTTCACCTGTCCCCGTTGATATATATCAACGCCTGTCAGCAGCTGAAGGTATTAATGTAATTCTAATTTCGTTCTAGGCGGCTCCAGGTCATCAATGGTGTCTGTTCTTTCGGACGTACGAAAGAACAGACACCATACACAAATAAGTATATACATATAAGTACATACATATAAGTATATTGCTGCGCAAAAGACAGACATCGTCTTAATAGCCGGAGAAATGACTTCATAAATACAGGTGCTAGATGTGGCCATAAACAAGCTCTTAGAGGACAATCCCCAAAAAATGTATGTATTTAGGTTGCCTCTTAGAAGAAGATGATTCTCTTAAAACGTCTGGTAAGATTAAGAAGCCACCAGTAACCCTTCTGTGCGAATGGGTTCTTGATCAAGGGGATCAAGAAATGCTGCATATCGAATGCGCTGGAAGTCAGCGAGGATGACGTACTGAAGAAAATGATGAGAATGATAGGAGGGGGGGGGATGATGATGAGGCGAATCAGCTACTGATAGTGATGAGACCGAATGAGACAAAATATGGTACAAGTGTGTCAGGTGCCAATATGTTGTATCATATGTTAGAACAAATGCTTACAGCACGTACCTACGTCTTACATATAAGTACAAGTAAGTTTCTAGTAATTTTACACCTTTCAGTCGGTCAGTGTGTGGCTTGTTTTCGCGCAAAATATATATTTTTACCAGCGGAAAAATGACCCTGTCGGAGCACAAAAAAAGCGGATATGTTATCCTTTAAGATACTCTGACAGAGACGTGGGAGCCAACTTCCTCATTCCGCTTTACTCTCCAAAAACGTTGGTCTGCGAGCACATTCACTCTCTTTTGACACAGAACGTACTAAACCCTTTTACTCACCCTCTCTTTGCAACTAAGCCTTCATACTCAGCGCCTCCCTCTCAATCCCACTGTATCTATATGCCTCTCTCCCACTGTCTCTCTCCCATTGATTTACTGTATCCACATTGCTGCTACCTCCTCTCTCACTTACGCTGTCTCTTTTGTTTTCCTTCCCCACTGGCACTGCCTCCACCACACTTTCGCAGCTCAAAAATTCTGGGGATATCCAATTTATCTTTCCCATATACCCACATGTTTAAAATGTCGGTGCAAAATGCGACACTCCTACACCCACGTGTTAAAGTTCGCCGGTCTGGGAGCATCCACGCCTCCTGAGCCTATGTATGGTCTCCATTCATCTGCATTTTTCATTTCCGCTGTCTCCTCTCTCTTTTGCTTCCACTGCTTCTATCTCTCTTCCTGTTTCACTTCCACTGGCTTCCACTGATCATCACTACTTCCTCTCCCTTTGGTTCCAGTTGCTATTGTTTCCATCCATCTTTCTTTCTCTTTTACTGCCACTGCCTCTCTCACTGTTATCAATACCTCCTCTCTCTATGGCTGATACTACTAATGCCCTCATCCATCTCTCTTTCTCTTTCACTCACGCTTTCTCTCTCCCACCATCTCTGTCTCTTCTCTCTTTCTCTCCTACTGGCACTGTTTTCTCTCTCTTCCACCGTCACTGCCTCTCTGAAAGCGAATTTTTCGTGAGGAAAGCGGTATGAGGTTTGAGCCAGCTTGTCTTTAAAAAAGAGGCATATAAGGCTAACACAAAATCTTCTGCTTTCCTTTTTTCCCTGGATATTTACTTCATCGATCTCAATTCATCGCAGATTCCCACCTTATGACTTGTATCTTAAATGAGTAAAAATGTTATTAGAAATATTCAACTAAATTTGGAGTCTTTCCGGATTTACATAATTCTTGAAAGTCATTTTAAGCTCTTCTCAGGCGTGTTGTGACACTTTTTGCCTCGTGTTTTGTCACTGCAGTACCACTTTGGGCACATCTGTACAAGCGTCAGGTGTTCATTACTCAGAGAAAACGCGCTATAAAGTTTTATTGGTGAGCAAATGCTGACTAAAAACATACTGTGGTGACTTTAGGACCCTTGAGCGACTGTAGAACCGATGCCACGTCTTGACTGCGTCATTGAAAACTACATTTACGCTTCAGATTAGATTTTACTGGCATATTTTACGTTCATAAGTATGCCAATGTTGAACGCCTGTACGTCGGTAACGGATAAAGTTATCGAAAAAAGTTTCAAGGTTGCCAGAAAACATCGTCTTCAGAACTTATGGTTACACAAAAAGAATGGTTCTTCGGATGTATCTTGATAGCGGATACAGGTTTTCGAAAACAGGAAAATGGTGTTTCTAGACGAATATCTAAAGTACGTACAGTTAAAATTTTAGTCATTTGCTGTGTTTTGTTATTTAGATAATTGCGGCCCGCAGTGCAAAAACGACTAAGAACACGTTCTTGCAATTTTCTGCATAAGCACGGTAACTATGAACGTCTGGTTCACGGTAACAGCTAACTAAATTGAAAGAAGTTTGGAAGTTCCGAAGATTATCATCTTAAAAACATATAGTAATAATTTCGATGTTTGCCATGATTAGAAATTATAGAAGTGACCATCTCTACAACTGTACTTTTGCTACCCAAAACTCATGGTTTTACGGTGTTTTCACAGGAACCACCCATGAAGAAATGATACTTTCATAAGCCTCCTAAGGTCCACCCTGGACCACACCTAATGCAAAAAAAGCAACCGATTTGCTCTATTTGCCTGGGCTGAAGGAAGTCTGTAATGTAGGATTGTCATTGTATGCACGAAAGGTAAACAAATGGTCACTAGGCCAAGCGCATTCCAAACCACTTGACCCCTTATCTCTGTGCTCAATAGAACTTGATGTATGACCCCCTGAAAAATCGCATTTTCGCGCGTGGCTTTTTAGAACATAGTGGTACCCTGTACTATTGTTTTTTTCGAATCTTAGGGGTGCGTTTTATATGCGATTTCGGCTGTTTATCGGACCAGTACGATATCTTGAGATAGTTGAACGTCCTACCACATTAACTGGTTTCCTTAACGAAAGCTTGTAAAACAGAGGTGGAGACTGCGATGTTTCCAGTCAGGTCAAAGTGAGGCCTCAGGTGCAGACTGGTTGGGACCCTCTGGAATGGGCTGCCAGTGGACGGACGCTAGCAACGACCGCGAAGGCCGCCCGCTTTTCTAACGGCCACACGCACACACGCACGCTGGCTTTCGCAACTTGTTTTTGCACGCTCAGCCCGCCGGCTTTATCTGGAGTTAACGCGCTGGTCGGTTCACGCTTCCCATTGGTCGCCGCTCAATCGACACACCGCGCCCCTAATGTCCGCAGCGGGTATTTCCGACATGAAGCAAACAGAGGCGCATTTGCGTCGACCGCCCGTATTGAACCACATTGCGCTAGTGTCGTCTGTGCGTCAATCATATGAAATGGCGAAACACTTCCGACGCAGGTCGCGCCCTTGTAAGTCGCTTTGGCCGAGTTTTGCTGTCGGTAACGACGTCAGCGCTTCTGAACTTTCGAACATTTGCGAATGTTGTCCAGCGATAATACACTGCTGTTGCAATTATCCTATTTCTTGTTCGCTCAGAGCTCTGCGTAATTCCCAATAATTAATGCAGAATTTTTGTTTTCTGGTTGAGGGCGCTGGGGCGTAATAGCAACTGCAGCCAGTGGCAGCAAAGGTTGGTAGTGTGGCAGTCATCGACCCAACAAGAGAATTAAAATACATTGTTATTTTATCCATGTTGGATTTTGTGAAGTTCGCGGCCGTTAATTATAGTTGGTGAATGACGCAACTAGCCACAAATACTTTTTAAATGTCTTATATTAATGCCATAACCGGTTTCAGGCTATCATGACCATCTTCGTTAATATTTTTGGTTACATACATGTTTTGATCAACAGCATGTCACTGCTCCAAGCTGCACAAGAAGTTTTGAGTATTTTGATTGTTTAGAGCCACTTTACTAGCTGTTTCATTAATAAAAATACGCTCAAGAGCCGGCCGGAGCGGCCGAGCGGTTAAAGGCGCTACAGTCTGGAACCGCGCGACCGCTACGGTCGCAGGTTCGAATCCTGCCTCGGGCATGGATGTTTGTGATGTCCTTAGGTTAGTTAGGTTTAAGTAGTTCTAAGTTCTAGGGGACTTATGACCACAGCAGTTGAGTCCCATAGTGCTCAGAGCCATTTGAACCATTTTTACGCTCAAGTGCTTGCATTGTATATACAGGGTGTTACAAAAAGGTACGGCCAAACTTTCAGGAAACATTCCTCACACACAAATAAAGAAAAGATGTTATGTGGACATGTGTCCGGAAACGCTCAATTTCCATGTTAGAGCTCATTTTAGTTTCGTCAGTATGTTCTTCCACCTACGCTCAATGGAACACGTTATCATGATTTCATACAGGATACTCTACCTGTGCTGCTAGAACATGTGCCTTTACAAGTACGACACAGCATGTGGTTCATGCACGATGGAGCTCCTGCACATTTCAGTCGAAGTGTTCGTACGCTTCTCGACAACAGATTCGGTGACCGATGGATTGGTAGAGGCGGACCAATTCCATGGCCTCCACGCTCTCCTAACCTCAACCCTCTTGACTTTCATTTATGGGGCCATTTGAAAGCTCTTGTCTACGCAACTCCGGTACAAATGTAGAGACTGTTCGTGCTCGTATTGTGGACGGCTGTGATACAATACGCCATTCTCCAGGGCTGCATCAGCGCATCAGGGATTCCATACGACGGAGGGTGGATGCATGTATCCTCGCTAACGGAGGACATTTTGAACATTTCCTGTAACAAAGTGTTTGAAGTCACGCTGGTACGTTCTGTTGCCGTGTGTTTCCATTCCATGATTAATGGGATTTGAAGAGAAGTAATAAAATGAGCTGTAACATGGAAAGTAAGCGTTTCCGGACACATGTCCACATAACATATTTTCTTTCTTTGTGTGTGAGGAATGTTTCCTGAAAGTTTGGCCGTACCTTTTTGTAACACCCTATATATATATATATATATATATATATATATATATATATATATATATATATATATATATATATATATTCGCCGATCTCTTGTATGGGGGACCTCCAGGTCTTTTGTTTTCTAGGTTTTTTTCTCAAAGATGTAGACATTATTTTTAGATTATTTTGTTGGCATAGTTCAATAAATCTCAGTCCGTTTCTGTTGGTGAATCTGTGTGCTGGATTTTTTCCTACAGTTTTTTGGTGTTCTTTCTCTCTGCCAATTTGTTCATTGAAATCTCCCATTAAGATTTTGATATCATCCCGGGGAATTTTGGCCATGACATTTTCAAGTTTAGTCCAGAATTTTTCAGTTTGTAGTTGGCGTTTTTTGTTGTCTATGTTTGTGGGTGCATGAACATTTATCAATGTGTATTTCTTGTTGGCGCACTGGATACGCATGGTCATGAGGCGATTATTTATGGAAGAGACCTCTCTAATTGAGCCTAATATATTTCTGTGCACCGCAAATGCCATGCTCAGGAGTGGCGTACCATTGGCAATTCGTTTGTCAGTCTTGCTCTTGAAGATGCGATAGTTTCCATAGTCTATTGTATTTTCATCCGTGAATCTAGTTTCTTGTAACGCTAAGATCTTAATTTTTTGTTGGTCTAGCTCTGTTACTAAGTTGTGTAATTTTCCAGGTTGAATTAGGGTCTGAATGTTAAAGGTACCAATGTACATGGGAACCTTGGGACGAAGTTTGCTTGAGAACTCTGATCGTGATGGCCCGGGTTCCCCAGAATCCGAAAACCCAGTTGTCGTCTGTCGACGAGTGGATTGGTTACCACCTGGGGTAATTCTGTCATTACTCTCACGAATCATGATAGCTTGTAAGTTTTGGTCCAGTGTTTCCACTGGGTGTTTAGAACCAGGGATTGTCAGTTCCTGGAGCATATAATACAGCCGCACCTACTAGATGGACAGACGCTGACCTCGCTGCCGTTCGACTCGAGTACAGACGCATTGAGGATTTGGAATGTGAGATTTTTTTTCAAGGTTTTCTCCTATAGATCCGCCGTGTTCTGCGTTAACAGGGTCACCTCGTGTAGGATGTGGCTCTTCACCAGGCACGGACGGTCTTGGACGTAGCTTCCTCAGAGGCAAAGGTCTTGCATACCTCCTCAGCTCATCCCTGGGGTGGTGAGGACCAGTACTGAGTCAACCCCAAGCAAAGGTGCTACCTCTACCAACCACCTTGACCCCTGTATATATATATATATATATATATATATATATAAAGATGATGTGACTTACCAAACGAAAGCGCTGGCAGGTCGATGGACACACAAACAAACACAAACATACACACAAAACTCTAGCTTTCGCAACAAACGGTTGCTTAGTCAGGAAAGAGGGAAGGAGAGGGAAAGACGAAAGGAAGTGGGTTTTAAGGGAGAGGGTAAGGAGTCATTACAATCCCGGGAGCGGAAAGACTTAACCCACTTCCTTTCGTCTTTCCCTCTCCTTCCCTCTTTCCTGACGAAGCAACCGTTTGTTGCGAACGCTAGAATTTTGTGTGAATGTTTGTGTTTGTTTGTGTGTCTATCGACCTGCCAGCGCTTTCGTTCGGTAAGTCACATCATCCTTGTTTTTAGATATATTTTTCCCACGTGGAATGTTTCCCTCTATTATATATATATATATATATACTGGAACGTCACTTACATACGTTCCAGTACATGGCGATCTGCTTTGGTGTAGTCCATGCGGTTTTCTAGCTCGACGTATTTGTTCTTGAATCCCACCATATCACACATATTGTAAACATATCACTGTGGCACACTTCCTAATATTCTTAAAATGCGTGTTGAACATCGCACATGTGTAATACAGTTCATTTTTTCCTTACAACGCAAAGTTTATAACAGAACAAAGATACAAAGATATCATTCATTAAATATTAACCAAGGATGTAAACAGAACAAAGATAATGTGTGGGACGTGTAACATGTAACATAATAATGACAAAAAAACAAGAAAGATCGCCAAGTAATGGAACCAATGTAAGTGAACACAACGAAGTATTTTGCATATATAATGTAAGTGAACACAGTGGTCCATTGATAGTGACCGGGCCAAATATCTCACGAAGTAAGCATCAAACGAAAAAAAACTACAAAGAACGAAACTCGTCTAGCTTGAAGGGGGAAACCAGATGGTGCTACGGTTGGCCTGCTAGAAGGCGCTGCCATAGGTGAAACGGATATCAACTGCGTTTTTTTAAATAGGAACCCCCATTTTTTATTACGTATTCGTGTAGTACGTAAAAAATGTGAATGTTTTAGTTGGACCACTTTTTTCGTTTTGTGACAGATGGCGCTGTAATAGGCACAATCGTATAAGTACGTGATACATTACCCGTGTTAAAATGGACCGTTTACCAATTGCGTAAATGGTCGATATCGTGTTGATGTATGGCTATTGTGATCAAAATGCTCAACGGGCGTGTGCTATGTATGCTGCTCGGTATCCTGGACGACATCATCCAAGTGTCCGGACCGTTCGCCGGATAGTTACGTTATTTAAAGAAACAGGAAGTGTTCAGCCACATGTGAAACGTCAACCACGACCTGCAACAAATGACGATGCCCAAGCAGGTGTTTTAGCTGCTGTCGCGGCTAATCCGCACATCAGTAGCAGACAAACTGCGCGAGAATCGGGAATCTCAAAAACGTCGGTGTTGAGAATGCTACATCAACATCGATTGCACCCGTACCAAATTTCTATGCACGAGGAGTTGCATGGCGACGACTTTGAACGTCGTGTCCAGTTTGCCACTGGGCACAAGAGAAATTACGGGACGATGACAGATTTTTTTTGCACGCGTTCTATTTAGCGACGAAGCGTCATTCACCAACAGCGGTAATGTAAACCGGCATAATATGCACTATTGGGCAACGGAAAATCCACGATGGCAGCGACAAGTGGACCATCAGCGACCTTGGCGGGTTAATGTATGGTGCGGCATTATGGGAGGAAGGATAATTGCCCCCCATTTTATCGATGGCACTCTAAATGGTGCAATGTATGCTGATTTCCTACGTAATGTTCTACCGATGTTACTACAAGATGTTTCACTGCATGACAGATCGGCGATGTACTTCCAACATGATGGATGTCCGGCACATTGCTTTGAGCATTTATTGCATTAATGTGGTATTTACAGGTAATCACGCTGTAACAGCATACGTTCTCAGAAATGATAAGTTCACAAAGGTACATGTATCACATTGGAACAGCCGAAATAAAATGTTCAAACGTACCTACGTTCTGTATTTTAATTTAAAAAACCTATCTGTTACCAACTGTTCGCCTAAAATTGTGAGCCATATGTTGTGAGTATTACAGCGCCATCTAACACAAAGCGAAAAGAGTGGTCCAACTAAAACATTCATATTTCTTTAGTCCTACACGAATATGTAACAAAAAATGGCGGTTCCTATTTTTAAAAAAAACGCAGTTGATATCCGTTTGACCTATGGCAGCGCCATCTAGCGGGCCAACCATAGCGCCATCTGGTTTCCCCCTTCAAGCTAGACAAGTTGAGTTCTTTGTAGTTTTTTCGTTTGACGCTTATTTCGTGAGATATTTGGCCCGGTCACGATCAATGGATCACCATGTAAAATCTATGAAGAAAGCTGTGGAAGAGGCAGTAATAGAAAACAGTGGTAATAGAGACTTGACTGCAGCATTCGATGGTATCTGGGATAAACGAGGACACACCTCTTCATGGTGTACTATCTGCCACCAGTATGTATACAGGGAAAGTTCTAGGCGTAACAGTCCACAAAAAGATAAAGCTACACATGAAAATAATTGCACAGCTAACTGTAGTGGCAGTAGTGGAGGAATGTGTTGCTGGTGTTGCTAGTATATTTCAGCGTTCTGTTGCGTGTGATAAAGAACGATATGTGAATTACCTGGATGACGGTGATTCTAAAAGTTTCAAACATATTCAATATTGCAGGAATTTGAGCGTACTGGACACGTACAGAAAGGAATGGGATCAAGACTTCGACAACTGAAAGCTTCCTACGAAAAACAAAAACTCAGTAACGGTAAAAGGTTGGTTGGGAAGGGTAGGTAAGCTGACAGTGTAATTGACACAATACAGAACTATTATGGAATGGTTGCGTCGTTCACCAACTACAAAAATACGTCACCAGGCATTGTAGGCCATGTACCATGTGTTATTGTAGATTTTCCCTGTGTAAACTTCTCGTGAAATTTCTCCTATTCCATCCTGGCGGCAGCGTTCTGGCTCCAGAAAATGATGAGTTCGACACTAGCCAAAAGGCTGTGGTAAATCAATACTCTCTCATGTACCTCGTTGTGAACAATCAGGTAAAGTTCGAAAATAACCCAGGTAGTCATAAAAGTAATGTTTCTACCCAAAAAAGTCTCCACAATTTAACCTTATTCATGCCCAGAAACTGACAAGGTATGCAGTTATAAAAAAAAAAGAGCACTACAATCGTAAATTAACTATACTGGTCGATAATGATAGTTTTAAAAATAAATGTTGCGTTCTGTAACTCACTCTGCCACTCTAAGTGTCATCTGCTGGCATTTTGCAAACTGGACAGGTCAACCTCTTCAGTGCAATCTGCTCCCTGTCGGGAAATGGTTGAACTTCTGGGTCCTTTGTGCACCCAGAGCAAGCGGCAGAGAGTGGAGACTGTAGCGTCGAGATTTGTGGAGTTTGTAAGGTGTTACAGAATAAAGTATTTTTGTATAACAAATGTGTGAGAAATCTTACGGGACTTAACTGTTAAGGTTATCAGTCCCCAAGCTTACACACTACTTAACCTAAATTATCCTAAGGACAAACACACACACCCATGCCCGAGGGAGGTCTCGAACCTCCGCTGGGATCAGCCGCACAGTCCGTGACTGCAGCGTCCTAGACCGCTCGGTTAATCCCACGCGGCTGGAATTTACATTTTTATTTTTTGTTTGTTAAATTTATCAGAAAGCAAGTATAGCGGATGACTCGCGACATAACCGCTACACAGGAACAGTTGGGCAGGACGTTTGTTATACAGGGTGTCCAAAGTACTTTGCTCACCAAATATAACTTTCTTCGGATGAGTTAAATGAAAAATTGTTTCGACCAATGTTTTTTAACATCTTTAGGTACTTCTTGCTGAGGGTATACGTTTTGTGTATCCTCACAGTTTCACGAGATATGGGCTAGAGCTTAAATTTTTTAAGTTGAACCATGTAGATTTTGTTCAATAATTCACTTACCCTCTCCAACAGCTATTCAAAAATGAATCACACTGCACCACTTTGTCAATAAAACGTAGATGTACAAACGATAAAGACTACACAGTGATGAAACCAAGCTGTTTACTGCCTTTATTGTACACATTACATACCCAATGTATTGCTGTAGTAGAGACGGATTTGTTTACGGTATCCGAATCAAGTAAACACAGGTGCTCCTTCCCCCCCGGCGCGCTTCATTTACTGCTGCTTTAGCGTTGTAGTCGCCCATCAGAGTAACTTAGTAACTGCATGGAGGTAGTACACACTGTGAATACAGTTTTTGTTGGGTACAGGTGTATCATGTACATGCATAACGATAAGGCAGAAATGCTGCTGGTCTACGGAGAAAGTACGTTGACAGGAAATAATTCACTAACTTCCATTTTTATGTTCAGTAATGTCAGAGAACATTATGATTATTATTTTATTACGACTTTGTTGTAGTCTACTGTACTGCAGCTTGCTGTAAGCGGGCGAAATTCAGTTCAGGCACAACTACTGTGCCGGCATATGTGGCCGAACGGTTCTAGGCGCTTCAGTCCGGAACCGCGCGACCGCTACGGTCACAGGTTCGAATCCTGCCTCGAGGCATGGATGTGTGTGATGACCTTAGGTTAGTTAGGTTTAAGTAGTTCTAAGTTCTAGGGGACTGATGACCTCAGATGTTAAGTCCTATAGTGCTCAGAGCCATTTGAACCATTTTGAACAACTACTGTACATCAGAAGATTTTTTTTTCTGTGGGGAGCAGTCAAAGATGCCAGGCACTGATGTGTGATTTGCAGAGCATCCACGTAGATGTAGATGCTGTCTACCAAAATGTTCCAGCAACACCAGAGAACATGCAGCAACACATAATCGATACTTCTACAGACGTCACAGAGCAAGTAGTAGCACGATCAGGGGCGTCCTTCAACCACAGAGTGACACTATATAGGAATGCCAATGGGCACCATTTTGAGCATATGATGTTAATGCTCTATTTTTCATGTAATGGTAGTATCACAGTAAGAGTATCTTTTGAGTCTCTTATACAGTGTGACATTAATATTTATTGTTTTTTCATGTCTTAAATGCTAGTATCTCGGCTAATCCCGCGCGGCTGGTATTTACCAGGTCGGGTTGACGGAAGAGATAGAGAAGATCCAAAGAAGAGCGGCGCGTTTCGTTACCGGATTATTTGGTAACCGTGATAGCGTTACGGAGATGTTTAATAAACTCAAGTGGCAGACTCTGCAAGAGAGGCGCTCTGCATCGCGGTGTAACTTGCTCGCCAGGTTTCGAGAGGGTGCGTTTCTGGATGAGGTATCGAATATATTGCTTCCCCCTACTTATACCTCCCGAGGAGATCACGAATGTAAAATTAGAGAGATTAGAGCGCGCACGGAGGCTTTCAGACAGTCGTTCTTCCCGCGAACCATACGCGACTGGAACAGGAAAGGGAGGTAATGACAGTGGCACGTAAAGTGTCCTCCGCCACACACCGTTGGGTGGCTTGCGGAGTATCGATGTAGATGTAGATGTAGATGTAGAGTTACTACAAAGTGCCGTGTTAATTCTGCATTATCATAAGCACTGTAATACGGTACTGTACAATAACAAAATATAATTGCTGTACAGTGCAGTACTGTTGCATTCAGTGTTTATTGGTAATTTGTAGAATGTTCAAACACTTTTGAAGACGTTAAATGAATTAGTGAATGAAATTCACTGAAGTGATATTTAAATCAGTTATGTATTATTTATCATTCATAGCTACTAGTTTCGTGGATAAAACAGAACAATGTGATACATTTCTGAATAGCTCTGAGAGAGGGTGAGTGTATTCTGGAATAAAATTTACGTGGCTCAGTTTAAAAAAAAATTAATCTCTACTCTGTATCTCCTACATCTGTGGGAATGCATTAAACGTATACTCTCAGCAAGAACTACCCAATGATGTTAAAAAACGTAGGTTTAAACAACTTTTCATTTAATGCGTCAGAAAAAAGTTATATTGGGTGAGTGTGGTAAATGACACACTCTGTATGCCAATAGAATGACTGATTGGATAACAATGAATATTGTTCTGTTTGTACATATGTATGTATGTGTGTGTGTGTGTGTGTGTGTGTGTGTGTGTGTATTAAAGTATATATAAACAAACACACAGACATATAATACGGTAAGGGGCGCCCGTTGTTTCCTTTTTTGAGCTGTTAACAGTTGGCAAAGCCTCGCTATATCCTGATTCAATTGAGTGCAATGTCGTGTGACATCATTAACAGAATATTGTTCATTAAATTACGAGGTGTGTGAGAAAAGTAATGAAACTGGCAACACTGCGAGCGATCTCGCAACGCTGTGTTGTTCTGCTTGTGTATAACGATGTGTTCATCCGTTCCAGATGCTCAGCCCGAGTTTCAGCTCCGTACAGCCGTCACGTGATTTTCGAGATGGCATCAGTGAGGTTGTGTTTTTGTTGTGTGTTACAAAAACGGAACAGCGGAATTTAGAGCAACGTTATGCCGTCTAGTTTTAACTTGGGGAACCGATGAGTATGACCTTTGGAAAGTTGAAACAAACGTATGGGTAACGTGCATTATCAAAAGAAGAAGTCTATCGTCGTCACAAATCATCTCTCGAATGCCAAAAACACGTTGAGAATGAGCCTCGGTCAGGGAGACCTTCAGCTTCAAAAACCGACGAAAACGTCGAACGTGTGCGTGCTTGTGTGAGATGAGACCGACGTTTAACAATAACGATATGTATGACCTGTCACACTTGGACACTTTCATCGTACATTAAATTTTGACCGAATTTTTGCACATGTAAAAGGTTTGTGTCTCCATCATGACAACGCTCCGTCACACAGCGATTTCCATCACGATTTTTTGACCTCAAAAGGCATTGCTGTTGTTCCACAGTCCCCCTATTCACCTGATCTGAGTCCTTGTGACTTTTTTCGTTTCACGATATTACGAAATGTCTTAAAAGGACGCCATTTCGGGAGTCCGGAGAACATTCAAAAGAACGTGACCGACATGTTAAAGGCCTTCCGGCGATAGCTGCCCAACGGAACTGCTTTGAAAGAGACAATATAATCTCATTACTTTTCTCACACACTTCGTTTATCAAGTGTGAAACAGAAATTTATATCACGATTTCAACATCACAATCCAAGGAATGGATTATAACAAACATTTAGTAATCTTCTGTCAAGTGGGCAGTGTCATTATTAATTATCTCACGGGGTATGTACGAAGATGGCGGAGAGTTCGTAGGGGAAAAACGAAAATCGAATTATGTTTCACGAAATAAACACTTATTAGCTTCTGAAGTCCCCTTTCTTAACTTGCTCACAATGTACAAAAAACTTTTGTAGATAAAAAAATCAGTCTCATTACTTTTCACACACACTTCGTTTATCAAGTGCGAAATAGAAATTAATATCACGATTTCAATATCACACTCCAAGGAAGGGATTATAACAAACATTTAGTAATGTTCTGTCAAGTGGTGAAAGGTGGCTACACTGAGCCACAGCGCCAGAGATTGCGCCAAAGAGTATTATTCAGCCGCCTCCACTGGCAGTGCTTGGGGAGAACTCGTGGTAGTCAGTGCTTGTAGGTGGCTACACTGAGCCACAGTGCCAGAGATTGCGCCAATGAGTATTATTCAGCCGCCTCCACTGGCAGTGCTTGGGGAGAACTCGTAGTAGTCAGTGCTTGTTGAGATGTGCTAGTGAAAAGTGCTTGTTGAGATGTCGTAGTGAAGAGTGCTTGTCGAGAGGTCGTGGTGGAGAGTTCTTGTTGAGATGTGGTAGTAGAGAGTCGGTGTGGAGATATATTGTAATGATTAGAGTGATTTTCGTCAATATATGAAGGTAAAAAAAAAATTTCCCCTTTCTTTTTATTATCTCAATGTCTTAAATAATGCGTCATTACAGGTTCAGTCAACAAAGCATCTGGCTTGTGTTCTTGTATTAGATTGTAATTCTGCTTTCCTTACGCAATTATAGTATTTCTATTTTTTAATTACTTCAGTATAAATGATATTTAAAATTTCTTGTCTTGTTGAAGAAGAACCGTGCCAGATGTGTACATTGAATCACACTTCCACACACAGAACAGTTACTCTTGTGCGTTGTTGGCTTCGTAGGTTTTATAGTTGCTGGGGACTTAATTAATTAATTGTGTTAACGAAAATTTTCTTTCATTCTTGTTGTTATTCTATGCAGTCAGATTGCGTAATAATACTAGTCAGGGCCAACCGTTTACGAAACAGCATAATCGGACTTACAGCCACCAAAATTAAAAATTATTTTCAAAATTAATAATTAAGCCCCCATGCACGTGGCGACCGCTGCTTCGGATCGTCCCTTGGAATTCTTCTGATTGTAAAAATAGTAGACAGTAGTATTGTTGTAGTAATTTGTAGTTTAGTAATTGTAGTCTATTTCGCATGTGTGGATTTGGTAATTGGCATTCTTCTAATGGTATTTTTCAAAATTTAATTTTTATTGTCTTGTCTATGGGTTTGACAATTTAGGACAATTATTTCAATTGTTCGATTAATCGTGTTTGAGGGAAACATTTCATGTAAATGGTATTGTTGGAGATAAAGAGTCATTGTGTGTAATTTTCGTACAGTGACGAATTTTTTATGTTTTGTAAATGATTACGCGGTCGATGAAAAAGACAAAAATGGTGGATAGTGAGAATGACGAAATTGTTAACATGGCGAACTCGCCAACAGAGGAAAACAGTATGATGAATAATGAAGTGGAAAACAATTTAATAAGTCGGGAAAATAGTCCGGAACCATTTCAAAATTTTTCTCAATTAGAAAATTCACAGAATACGACATTAACGATAGAAGATTCTGAAATAGTATCGAACACAGATAGCTTTACAGCTATGACGAAGGAAACTGGCTTTGTGGGAAATGTTCGGGGCGAAAAGAATTTCGAACAAGTTAATATGGAGCAGTTGATGAGTGCAATATTAAATTTACGATCTGAATTAAAAACAGATAGGGGAACAATGGAGCAGTTTCGATCTGAATTTAAAACAGAGATGGGAACTTTGGCAACACGGTTAGACTCACAAATAGGAACAATTAAAACAGAGATGGAAACAATGGAAACACGGTTAGATTCACGAATAGGGACATGTTTCAAAAATATGAAAGATGAATTAAAGAAAGAAATCAGAGAAGAAGTACAACCGATTTTGAATGCTCACAATAATAGATTAATTGCAGTAGAAATCAGACAAAAGGAACAGGATAGAGAACAGGAGGAAAGAGATCGCGTTATAGTACAGAAATTTTCAGAGTTAAATTTACAATGCGCACGCGATAAGGAAGAAATATTTGAGAGAATCGAGGAATCCGTATCAAATGACAGAATAAATAACCTAACACAACAATATGAACAGTTAACTACCAAATGTGTTAATACTGAAACCCGAGTCGCGACACTTACGGAAGACATACATAAACAGAAAGAACAAATAGGTGATTTATCGGAAAGAGTTGAGGAGATTTCAGATAAATTGACAAGTCTTAGTTTAAATGGGGACAGAGATTCAGATGATACAGCTCCATTACCATTTGCAGAAACCGAAGAGTACCAGAATATAAATAAGCATGTTGAAAATCAGGGAAAATTTAATGAACGCGTCAAAAGGGAATTTGAAGCATTACAAAAGCAAGTCAAATAAATTGAAGGCGAAATCGTAGGAAAAGACAGCAAAACAAATTGGGAATCACGGATAGCAGAGGGGTTTGAAGAAAGTAATTTGTTTCATGTACGAGATGCAACAAGAGAGCGCCAGGCGCGTGAATTTAACAATAATCGTCATTGTGACTGGGACAGACGCGGTAGATCTTTGTCGCCACGAGGCGAAAACTTTGACTATAAACACTTTTTGACTGTTCGGAAATTTAAGATCTTTCGTAATTCTAAGAATGACATACATCCATGTTCATTGCTAGATCAATTTATGTACGCACTTCCACCAAATTGGCCACTAAGTCACAAACTGAAATTTATGTGTGGATATTTAGAAAACAAACCGGCGACGCGGATGCGCGCACTCATTAGAGATTGTAATAATCTGAATGATTTTTATCATGCATTTCTATCGGCATATTGGTCCGAAAACACACAAGACAGAGTCAAACATAGTCTGATTATGCAGCATAATTTTAAACAGTCTGAGTTCCGCACGCCGGCAGAATACTTTGAAGACATGATTCGAAAGAATCAGTTCCTGTCCAACCCTTATAGCCCGACTGAATTAATTCGCATTTGTTTAACTAAGCTGCCACAATCCATAAGACAAATTGCTTTAGCCGGAAGATGTAAAGACGACATTGAGACTTTTAAGACTTTGTTGCAAGAACTTGAGTATGACAACGACGATGGGACTTCTTGTAACTTTTTCAGTAACAGTATTTACAATAGATTTTCAGAGAAAAGAGATAGTATTCGGAACGGGCGTTATATGGGTAACTTTGAGAATGACAGACGTAACAGACAGGACAATAGATACCAGCCTTATGACAATAACAGACGTTCTAACAGAAATTACACAGACAATTATAATAACGGTAATTCGTACCGGAATGATCAATCATACGGAAACAGTAATCGGTATCATCAAGACAGAAATTATTCAAACAGTAATAGAAATTCTTACTACAGAAATAATCAGGGTAGTAGATACAACAATAATTTCAGAAGTGACAGTCGAAATTATACAAGAAGTAGTTATGCAGACAGACAGGAAAACAGAAATTTTAATAACAGACACAACCAAGAATTTGCATCTAACAGACAGGAGGGACCTAATTGGCATCCTACACGTGACAGAACTTCAGAGAGACAAGTGCAAATCGTAGAAATTGATCCACGAAATGACGCGAATACTCAAAGACGTGACGCAAACAATCGACAATGACTTGTAGCTTCGGCTTCTGGCAGCAATGTAGACGGTTCAGAAAGTAATGACACTACGACTTTACACTACGTACGCCTGGAAGACATGAGAGACATTTTGCTAGACGAAAAGGAAAATAATGTAGACGCGTTTTTACATCCTGTTATTGAAGTATGTGTGGGTAAGAATAAGTTCACTGCAGTTTTAGATTCTGGGAGCCCATTGAATGTCATTAGTGAACCAGTTTTTCGTATATGTGTAAGAACTATTGCTTGTCCTGTGTTACCTGTTTCTAAAACTACAATTCGAGGCGCTATTTCTGGAAAAAGTGTGGAAGTTAAACAACAGACCAACTTAAATTTCATTTGTCAAGGATACGAATTTTCTGCTAATTTTATTATTGTTCCATTACTCAGTACACAAATTATATTAGGTATGGAGTTTCTTAACACACATAAGGCAATTTCGAACTTTAAAGAAGGAAGTGTGAATTTGACTGTTGCCGGAATGCCGAAATGTTTGAAATTTTTCGAGTGTTTAGCAAGATCTGAATCAGATACAAAATGTTTAAGGTTTCTTACTTCTGATGTTTTCGTTGAGCATTATGACGACAATGTGTTCATTCATGACAATGACAATAGATACAGGGACGCGATGGATGATATAATTAATAGCGAAGAATTAATTAATGAAAAGGTTAAGAAAGCTGAAGTGCCAGATGACGTTGCAAGAGAAGAGCTGCACCAAATTTTGACTTCACATGCTACAGTATTTAGTCATCACACAGGAACTATACAAGGCTTACAATATTTATTTAAAGAAAAAGAACACACACCATTTCGAGGAAAAACGTACGCTATTCCTTTGGCATACAGAGACAAGGTTAAGAATGAACTTCAATACATGTTAGATCAGGGCATTATTGAGCCAGCAGTCAGTCCTTATACCAGCCCATTACACGTTGTTCTTAAAAAGGATGGGTCAATTCGTTTGGTTCTAGATTCCAGACAGATAAATAATATCATCATTTCTGAAACTGACCGCCCACAAAATTTAGATGAACTTCTTCAACATTTCCATGGAATTAAAGTTTTATCCACGATTGATATGCGCGCAAGTTTTTGGCAAATAGAACTCCACCCTGATTGTAGAAAATACACTGCCTTTTTAGCCTTTGGTAACTGTTACCAGTTTCGGAAATTACCGTTTGGACTTAACTGTATCTTCAGCAGCATTCATTCGTAGCTTAAACGAAATTTTACCTGTTTATCTTCGTGACAATATTACTTCTTATGTTGACGATATTCTTATTGCTAAACGTTCTTGGAGTGAGCACAACAAAATTTTGGATTCATTATTACGTATCTTTGCAAGAGTTGGCATTACAGTGAACTTGGAAAAATCTGAATTTGGACGTTCACAGGTGAAATTTCTTGGTCACATTATTTCTACAGAAGGTATTCTTCCTGATCCAGAAAAATTAGACGCTATTCGTAATTATGCTGTTCCTACCACAAAACGTGATGTTCGTAGTTTTCTTGGTGTCTGTAATTTTCTTAGACGCTTTGTTAGATTGGACGATTTGGCCACACCTCGTTTATGTGAACTATCTGGAAAGAAATCTAATTGGTGTTGGGATGAGGAAGCTCAATCAGAATTTGAACAACTTTGTGATGCTTTAGTTGCTACTCCACTTCTTTCACATCCGGATTTATCTAAAGATTTTTGTTTGGCGACGGACTCATCATACAAAGGCCTAGGTGCACATTTATTTCAAGAGATAGAAGAAAACGGCGTTGTAGTACAGAAAACTATTGCATTTGGAAGTCGTGTTCTCTCTAAATTAGAAAAGAATTATTCGATTACGGAACTTGAAGCTTTGGCTGTTGTTTGGGCTATCACAAAATTTCGGATATTTTTGTTTGGCAGACATACTAAGGTTTACACCGATCATCGAGCTCTGGAATTTCTTATGTCGACAAAATTAACTCATGGCAGATTGTCACGATGGGCGTTGTACCTACAGGAATTTGACTTTAGTATTGTTTACATACAGGGTTCTTCAAATATTGTTGCTGATGCTTTATCACGTGCACCTATGAGTTTGAAACAAAGTGCTGAAGAGGACTGCAAGGAAAACAATTATTGTTTGATGTATATTCAAGGTGTTGTGTTTGAGAACTTTATTTCGTCTTCGCTCCAGGACATCGCTAAGGAGCAAAATAAGGATCTAATCTGGAAGGACATTAAGGAGAAGTGGAGGAGAAAGGAAAGCGTAGCGATTAGACAGCATTATTTAGTTCGCAATGACATTCTTTTTAAACGAAAATCGGTCGACAACTCTGTTTGGTTAGTTTGTACTCCTGATGAGTGGGTTAATAAGCTGATTTGGTATACGCATTTCAGTTACGCACACTTTGGTCCCAGAAAATGCTTTCATAAATTACAGGAAAATTGCTACTTCAGTAATATGGAAAAACGTATTCGATCTGTTCTGGCCAAATGCAAATTATGTCAAAAGGCTAAGCCGCCAACAATTTCTCACAGAGCACCGTTGTTTCCTATCATTCCAGCGAAATTAAAGGACATGGCTGCAGTTGATTTGTTCGGTCCAGTGGTTCGTTCTACTAATGGTTTTGCGTACATTTTCGTAGCAGTGGAGTTGACATCAAAATATGTATGTTTTACACCTTTACACAAAGCAACAGCTCGTTCAGTTTCTAACGCTTTCATCAAACATTTTCTTAAAGAAGTGGGTCATGTTGATAAGGTTATATCAGATAATGGATCACAGTTTCGCTCTAAAATTTGGCTTCGTACTCTACGGCGTCGTAAAATTAAACCAATTTTCATTTCACTTTTTCACCCTCAATCTAACGCTTCAGAGAGATGGATGAAGGAAATCAATAAATTGTGTTGTCTTTATTGTCATCAGAATCACAGAACGTGGGATCAGTATCTTCATATTTTTCAAAACATTCTGAATGAACTTCCTAATGACTCAACTTCTTTACCGCCTATACTGATATTAAAAAACAAAGCACCGACAAATCGCATATCTGAAATTGTTCCTTTTCTGCCTTCACGGAAACTGCGGCATTCTGAAGTTGTCAACCTGGCTCTACAAAATATTGCATCTGCGGCTGCTAGAAGAGAGAAACCAGCTAAACGTCCTGATCGTTTCAAAACCTTGTCAGTTGGTCAAAAGGTGTTAATTAAGTCTCATCGTTTGTCTCACAAAGGAAAAGGCTTGTGTCGCAAATTTTTTCTGCTTTATAACGGTCCATATAGAATTCGCAAAATTATTCATGATAACACTGTCGAAGTAGAAACTCTTAAATCTCGGCGCTCTAAGGGAATACATCACATATCTAACGTTAAAATTTTTGTGGAATTATATACTTTTGAAAAATTTTTGTGGAATGACATACTTTAGAGAAACTAACAGCTACATGTAAACATGCAGAGAATACAAGGATACCGCGCTGTGTTTTGGCGGCGGCACATACTCAAAGCAACAGTCAAGTCTGCGCGCCGCACAAGGCAGTCGTTGACCGCAAACAATTGCTTCCTACATCACGCGCCTACAGCTGATCGAGCGCTCAGTGCGAATGCACTGACAGCCGTAAACAAATACACAGTCTAATTTCTCCGACTAAATTCAGTATAAAGCTATAGTGACTTGATGATTTATGTTATTAACGTTCAGTATTTTTCAGGATACGGTTGTATAAAATATTTAAGAACTTCAGGTAAATTCTGTGTGTCTCCGACGTTAAGAGGACTTGCTATCGAGAAAATTTCAGAAAGAATGTAATTTCCAAGAAGAAACTAATAAACTAAAAAGGTAACTATTAATTGAGTTTATTTTTCAGGTAACATATTTCCACTTAGGTACATACTTTAGACGTAATTTGCTGCTCGCGATTACGTGATTCAGACTTTGTGCTAAATTTCATGTTCTATGAATTTACTTGTGAAGCGACGTGCTTGCGTACATTTGCTGAATTTGACAATGTTTTATTAATGAACAGGGTTGTTATTTGTATATATTAAGCATCGCTTGGCTGCACTGTTTTTTCACTGATGTCATGCGCCTTCATGTTTACTTATTAAGATTACATATGAACATTTATTTGCTTATGTTGATATGATGCTAATGACCTGTTTATTATGTTAGATAACATATTTGCTGCCTTGCTTATGGATTGCATATTTACACATTTCTGTTTGTTGTCATAACTACTCTTTAATTTGGTGTATAGAAATGCTGATATACTGTGTATGAACATAGAGTTTAGGTCACATTATGGTATTAATTATAGATTGTTTGCTTGGCAGAGCCTCGTTGTAAGAATTGTGCTGCATCCACTTGTTGACATTCTGTTCTGTACTGGTATATTTACTCGCTATTGCATGTTTTGCTTACGCTCAGTGCCTTATATTTTTAAGATAAGAAAATGAACTGCTATAATTCGACGAACGACATTAGTACAAGAAACTTCATAGAAGTCACATGAGCTGAGGTTTTATGGAAGCTGTATAAATTTATGCTAATAGGAAGGAAGCTAACGACATGACATACCAAAACTAGGTTTAGACCATTGACAGTTATTACACTGCATTTTTCGTGAGCAATTGAAATAGGAAGTGACACTTGACACAAGAAATACTCCACATGTTTGCTTCTGTTTGCCATAATTCTTGAAGTGGTGTACACACTGTGAAATATTATGATCATTCACACTCCGTAATCGTACTTAATTACTGGGAGTTATTCGAACTAAGTCTGTTAGAGGTCATGTATGCATGTCTTTTGTTTATAATTCATAATGAGTAGAAGATTTGGGTCAGATGGATTACACAGAGGTTGTGTGTTGACAGTGTGTCTTCGGATTGTATAGGATGATGAGGTTTGCATTAGGATTTTATCTGTACTTGTTCGAGGAGACTGACTAGAGGAAAGAGTTGTTATGGAAGTGAAATGATATTGGTGCTAAGGTTTATATGTATCGACGTATTGAAGAGGTATTATTGAGATTATGTGATGCTGATGATTATTGGAGTTTTGGTGAATAAGAGGTAAAGTAAGTGAGGAGCATATTTTTTTGTTGGTCTATATGGAACAAGGAGGATGAAGATAGCAGACTAGAACACTAAAGTGGAAGGAAGATTGTCTACACCCACTTTGTTAAATCACTAAGCAGTATATACTTTTTTTTTGGAGAGAGGAAGTAATTGCATATCTTGGCTCACTGACAGTTGTTCAGCAACAGTACATTTGATCTGGCTTGGCAAACATTGGTCTTGACATGATGACTATGACGTTGACTTTATTATTGACTGTTATACATTGCTGCCACTACTACTTGATACACAAGATGAACATCAAATTTTGACAGAATTGCATTTACACAGTTAACACTATTCAATTACACAGTAGTACTTAATGTGGATGAAAGATGAGTGAGTGTGTTTTCCTTTCCTAATCCCAAATAATTAGTCCCAACCTATCTCCTAAATATTATTTTACTTGTTTGTTGTGGGTTGCACTGACACCCATAAATATTATAGGTTTACTGATATTTGTGTATTTGTAATAGTTAATATGACAATTATCTGATATCATTTGTGTGTTTATTAGAATTTGTATGTTTAGTGTAAGAGCATTGAGAATAATTTCAAACTATTGTTCATGCTAGTGAATATTATGGACTGTTACCTGCACTTTTTCAACATAATGGGTGCCACTTAGAAATGATTAATTTCTGCTGATGAACTGTGATTAGTGATAGTGAATATTATGGACTGTTACTTGTACTTTTTCTACTTGATTGGTGCCACTAGGACATGTTTAATTTCTGCTTATAAACTCTGATGAACAGTGTGATCAGTGATAGTGAATATTATGGACTGCTCTCTGCACCTGCTCAACATTGCTGGGTGCCACTGATGGACTGTTTTTTTACTAAAATAATGTGACTTGTTGCTGTGTGTACCTGCTCAGCATTGCTAGGTGCTACTGATGGACTGCTTCTACTGAGATAATGTCACTTGTTGGTGTCTGCACCTGCTCAACATTACTGGGTGCCACAGATGGAACTGCTTCTACTGACATAATGTCACTTGTTGGTGTCTGCACCTGTTCAACATTGCTGGGTGCGACTGATGGAGCTACGTCTATGGAAATGATGTCACTTGTTGGTGTCTGCACCTGTTGACCATTGCTGGGTGCCACTGTTGGAACTGTTTCTACTGAAATGATGTTACTTCTTGCTGTCTGCACCTACTCAACATTGCTGGGTGCCACTGTTGGAACTGTTTCTACTGAAATGATGTTACTTCTTGCTGTCTGCACCTGCTCAACATTACTGGGTGCCACTAATGAACTGTTTCTACTGACATAATGTCACTTGTTGGTGTCTGCACTTGTTCAACACTACTGGGTGCCACTGTTAGAACTGTTTCTACTGAAATGATGTTACTTCTTGCTGTCTGCACCTACTCAACATTGCTGGGTGCCACTGATGAACTGCTTCTACTAAAATGGTGTCACTTGTTGGTATTTGCACCTGTTGACCATTGCGGGGTGCTACTGCTGGAACTATCAACTACTTGTTTTTTTTTTTTAATCATTAAAATCATTTTATGTGAACATTTGTATAAACTGATTTTTTGTGTATTGTGTGAACTATTATATAAAGTCACATGTATGAAAAGAAGTTGTATTGCTTACTGTATTTTATATGTTAGGTTATTGAAAGGTCAGTGCAAAGCCAAAATTTTAACTAATTATGTGATATTTAGGTATTAATATTATCTTTTATTTTGTCTGTATTTTTGTGGACGAATTTGGTGGTATTTTCACCACCAATGCTGGCAAAAATACCATCAAATTCTGGCCCGTGGAGGAGGGGCATATGAAAGGTGGCTACACTGAGCCACAGCGCCAGAGATTGCGCCAAAGAGTATTATTCAGCCGCCTCCACTGGCAGTGCTTGGGGAGAACTCGTAGTAGTCAGTGCTTGTAGGTGGCTACACTGAGCCACAGCGCCAGAGATTGCGCGAAGGAGTATTATTCAGCCGCCTCCACTGGCAGTGCTTGGGGAGAACTAATAGTAGTCAGTGCTTGTTGAGATGTCGTAGTGAAGAGTGCTTGTCGAGAGGTCGTGGTGGAGAGTTCTTGTTGAGATGTGGTAGTAGAGAGTCGGTGTGGAGATATATTGTAATGATTAGAGTGATTTTCGTCAATATATGAAGGTAAAAAAAAAAATTTCCCTTTCTTTTTAATATCTCAATGTCTTAAATAATGCGTCATTACAGGTTCAGTCAACAAAGCGTCTGGCTTGTGTTCTTGTATTAGAGTGTAATTCTGCTTTCCTTACGCAATTATAGTATTTATATTTTTTAATTACTTCAGTATAAATAATATTTAAAATTTCTTGTCTTGTTGAAGAAGAACCGTGCCAGATGTGTACGTTGAATCACACTTCCACACACAGAACAGTTACTCTTGTGCTTTGTTGGCTTCGTAGGTTTTATAGTTGCTGGGGACTTAATTAATTAATTGTGTTAACGAAAATTTTCTTTCATTCTTGTTGTTATTCTATGCAGTCAGATTGCGTAATAATACTAGTCAGGGCCAACCGTTTACGAAACAGTGTAATCGGACTTACAGCCACCAAAATTAAAAATTATTTACAAAATTAATAATTAAGCCCCCATGCAGTGGGCAGTGTCATTATCAATGATCACACGGGGTATGTAGGAAGATGGCGGAGTGCTCGTAGGGGAAAAACGAAAATCGAATTATGTTTCGTGAAATAAACATTTATTAGCTTCCAAACTCCCCTTTTTTACCTTGCTCACAGTCTAACAAAAACAGAACAAACTTACTGATGTGGTTCCTTAAAGTGGGATGGTCTTCCATATCATCATTAGCAACGGAACTTTTACCCATAGGCGATAATTCGTGGAAGCACTTTGGGGTGAAATAAGTTATAACATTAGTAACGTCCAAGCGTTTACACCAATTAACAAGACGTTACAGCAGGAAGGTACAAAGGATTCGTGCGCCAAAAGCAACACCATTACAGGTGGATCAAAGGGGTTCAGAAACTAAGTTCACCACACTGGATAAAGGTCCGATACTTGTGACAGATACCAACCTACCAAAATCTTCCCTGGCTTGTAAGTATTCGTAATGATCGAGAATTTATGTAGAATACGAACAGCAGTATGATACTATCGTGGGAGACTCGTCACCTTAAGTTCGACCTGCCAAAGCAAAGAAAAACTGGTAAAAACCGGCACACACAAATTTGGATACTGATTCAAGTATTCGTTCTACTCAGCTACGAACACTTCTGTTAACACTTAGGCTTGCGCTCGTACTTTGTAAACAAAAAGCAACAGATAACGCAAGAATTGAGATAACGCAATGATCACTTACACAGAGCTACGAATTAATTGAAAGATCCAAACCAAAAAAGAACTTGTACTAGATGAGGTTCTAAGAGACCATCTTATCCACCATGCCGACACAGCCTTAGTGCCAACTTCCTAAAAACCTGAGTCAGTGGTAGTGTAACGGGAGCGTCTTTACACAGAGTGCGGGTGTTAGCCGGCCAATCAGAAAATTGCTCAGAACGTATCGGGTACTTACCCAATGGTGTGGGAGCTAGCAAATTTCCAAAAGATCGTTCTCTTCTTTCGATTGAAGTTTACCAGACGAAGCCTGAACAGAGAAAGTAGTGGAAATTTCCACAGCTTCCCTCATTGTTTTTTATTTGACGAATCACAGTCTGTACTTTTAAAAAGATCAGGAACGACATTTTTCCTGTTCACCTCAGGTCACAAGCCAGGTTTGAAGGTGAAATTTAACAGAAAGTTACCCAGCCCCTACAAAGAAAGAATGAGACAACATGAGCCTCACTCTGCAGTTACTAGAGCGTATCCAGTTACCCACTCATACACACATTATACAGCTTATGTATGTTGCGAATTATGGAGAGGAACAACACGGGTTGCTGATGAGAAATACAGAAAAGTAAAATCATCATGTGATGGTTCCCTACGCAATCTTTCTCCCAGCTACGATTTATATAAAACAAACAGCAGAGAGTACTCTGCTAGGATAATTGAATGTAAATTAAATACTTCAGATAAGAATTACATGGAAGGTGCTGAGACAGAATCCATTAATTACACTAATGCTCGGGTGATTGAGTGTTGCACAGAGGCAAACTGTAAACCTTTGTGATCAATATTAACTATTTCAATTACATCTGAAATAGCAACTTAAGCTCTTCACAACAAATATCCCGATTCATGAAGTTCTTTGCAAAAACTACAGAAAAATCATTCTCAGTAAAAGAAAACATTAAGAAAAATCTATTCTTGCCATTATTTGGACATTCAAGAATTCCAAACAAAAACATAGAGATAAAACTCATTGACTTCAGAAGTATATAACAAGAAAGCTATATTTTAGTGTATTTGGCCAACAATTTGGCTGTTGTGAAAAAACATGATTATCTTCCAAAAGCAGCAATAAAACTCATAATTTGTCACATTAGTGGTATATCTTTTAAGGTTTCTGTCTACACATATCATATAACGAAAATTGCAAATAAAGAATAATAAAGTATTTTACAGCAATCGATCTTAACACATAAGTTCACGAAAAGATTAGTCAGGACAAGTCGTTGATTGATCTAAAAGGAGTAGGAAATAAACCGTGTGTTAATTCCTTTATGTGTGTATGATTTAACATGCGTCGTTGGCAAAACATGTACATTGGCACGTCACAGTGGTGATGTATCATCACTATGGAAGATGAGCAAATTTACAAAAATCAGCATAGATGTTCAACACGAAATCTTTGAGCCTGTAATTTAATCACTCTTTGGTCCGCTTACAATTTATAAAACGTGGAAGTTCGTGTCTGTGGAAAACTTTGACTTGCCACAGACGATCGTGTGCGTGCTCGTGTGAGACGAGACCGACGTTTAACAATAACGATGATGTATGACCAGTCACAGTTGAACACTCTCATTTTCAAGCCACAAACTGCAACGGATAGGCGTTGTACAAGCAAATTTAAAACCTCGGTTCTTCGAGTAATTCAGAAAAGATAACACACACACACGCTGAACACTAGAGTCACCATAGATGACCAAAGTCAAAGGTATCGATAGTGAAAGACTACGAACAGTGCAGGTGAGGTAACATTGACTCTGTCCCTCTGTTTTTTGACGTGGGAGAGAGCAAGATTCCAAATAGAGTTTAAACAAAACCCTCAATTCCTGTTTACAAGGTTGCTCGCTAATTTAATCTCAACAGCTACCTTAATAACACTGTCCCAATAGCTGGACGTGCATCCCTCGGTATTGTTATATAACATAGCGTGACCAGTATCCAAGCAATGTTCGGCAATAGCAGATCTACTTGGCTGCTGTAATCGTGTGCGCCGTTTACGCTCAGTACATAGGTCCTGCCCATGCAGCCTCAACACGATACCACAGCTCATCAAGAGTAGTGACTGGCGTATTGTGACGAGCCAGTTGCTCGGCCACCATTGACCAGACGGAGAATGTGTTGGCCAGGGCAGCAGTCGAACATTTTCTGTATCCAGAAAGGCCCGTACTGGATCTGCATCATGCGGTCGTGCATTATCCTGCTGAAATTTAGGGTTTCGCAGGGATCTAAAGAAGGGTAGAGCCTCGGGTCGTAACACATCTGAAATGTAACGTCCACTGTTCAAAGTGCCGTCAATGCGGACAAGAGGTGACCGAGACGGGTAACCAATGGCACCCCATACCATCACGCCGGGTGGTACCCTAGTATGGCGATGACAAATATACGCTTCCAATGTGCGTTCACCGATATGTCGCCAAACACGGATGCGACCATCATGATAGTGTAAACAGAACCTGCATTCATCCGAAAAAATGACGTTTTGCCATTCGTGCACCCAGGTTCGTCGTTGAGTACACCATCGCAGGCGCTCCTGTCTGTGATGCAGCGTCAAGGGTAATCGCAGCCGTGGTCTCCGAGCTGATAGTCCATGCTGCTGCAAACGTCGTCGAACTGTTCGTGGAGATGGTTGTTGTCTTGCAAACGCCCCTACTTGTTGACTCAGGGATCGAGACATTGCTGCACGATCCGTTACAGCCATGCGGATAAGATGCCTGTCATCTCGACCGCTAGTGATACGAGGCCGTTGGGATCCAGCACGACGTTCCGTATTACCCTCCTGAACCCACCGATTCCATGTTCTGCTAACAGTCATTGGATCTCGACCAACGTGAGCAGCAATGTCGCGATACGATAAACCGCAATCGCGATAGGCTACAATCCGACCTTTATCATAAAGTCGGAAACGTGATGGTACGTATTTCTCCTCCTTACACGAGGCATCACAACAACGTCTCACCAGGCAACGCCGGTCAACTGCTGTTTGTGTGGAAGAAATCGGTTGGAAACTTTCCTCATGTCAGCACGTTGTAGGTGTCGCCACCGGCGTCAATCTGGAGTGAATGCTCTGAGAAGCTAATCATTTGCATATCACAGCATCTTCTTCCTGTCGGTTAAATTTCGCGTCTGTAGCACGTCATCTTCATGTGTAGCAGCTTTAATGGTCAGTAGTGTACTAACGCTATTCGCAACACATTTTTCAGACGGGATCCACGTATACCACTTAACGTACTTACAAAATGATGTCGTTGTACGACACATAGTTTTGCTTTTGACTTTTTGTTTTCTCTGTAACTGAATACTTCGAAATTAATAAAATCAAAATAATTAGGATTTTTCGTCTTCAAATATTCAGCCTTTACATGCTTAACGTCAAAATTTTTACGTTAACTCATTTATAATACAATCAGACCTCTGAAGTCGTTTTATACATGGGAGTTTTAAAGAAATGTGGGAGGGTGGGGGTAACAGTAGTTACGTACTAAATAGAGAAGCAGAGAACATAACTTGGTGATACACAGAAAACAAATTCACAATTAAAATGGAGTGTATACAAGTGGTAGGCAAAATAATATGGACACCTGATCTTATTTGGGAAAGGTTTACCATAAGGGGTTGGACCCCCATTTGCCCGTAATGCAGCTGCGATTCTTCTTGAAATGCTGGCATATAATGATCGTATAATCTCCAGTGGAATGTTATGCCACTCTTGGATCAGAACCTCTTACAACTCCTGTAGTGACGAGGGAGCGGAAATCTGCTCCGGACTCTGCGCTACAATACCGCCCACAAGGGTTCCATAATGTTCAAGTGCGGGGACTGTGCTGGCCAGGGAAGACGCTGCAGTTCAGCTGCACTCTGATCATACCACAATTGTAGTGTCCTGGCTGTGTGAATGGGTGTGTTATCGTCCTGAAATATGGCATCATTGTTGGGGAACAACATTTGAATCACGAGGTGCACCTGATCACCTAATAATGTTCACGTAATCGTTGGCTCTAACATGGCCTTTGAGAGTAATGATGGGACCAGCAGAATACCATGATATGGCTGCCCACTTCATCACACTCCCCTCTCCAGGTTTAACCGCTGGAATCAGACTATCAGGATCGTACGCTTATTTTGGCGTTCTCCAAACCTAAACCCGGCCCGATGTTGGAAATAACGGAAACGTTGACTCGTCGGACCATATGACGTGTTTCCATTGACCAGCCGTTCAGGATTTATGCTCCTGACACAATGTTTTACGCTTCTTTGCGTTGGTTGTCGTCAATAATGGTTTCGGTATAGCAGCTCGTCAGCTCGTCCGTGAACATTCGCTTTATGGAGTTCTCGGCAGACAGTATCGATAATTACGGGGTCTCGAAGATAGCTATTTAGTTCTGCAGTTACTTTAGCCGCCGAACTTTTATGTTGTTTTGACACAATTCGTGATAGCGTCGACGATATCTGTCATTTAGTTTTAATTTGTGTCCACTATTACGTTTACACTATGATGTATTTCCATGTTTTGTGGAGGCTGTCATGACTGTTGAAGCAGTTGCTCTTGAAACTTTCAATAAATTCTCTGTCTTGGTTACTGATGCTCCAGCTAATCTGGCCCCCACAATCTGCCCTCTTTGGATCTCTGTTAGGTCTTTCGTTGCACGTCAACCTCGGCCTCTGAATGCAAGTAGGAAGTGTGCACCCCTCGTAAACAACCTGCGCTGATGCCTAGTCCGTACTGAACACGCATAATCCAGCTCGACACGTGCTTTACTTGCGTTGTTGACCGTAAATGTTCACATTATTTTGCCTACCCCATGTAGTTTCTCACATGTTAAATGGATGTTTGTCATCATAAGATGATAAAACATTCAGGAAGTAAAGACAGATATAAAGCGCATTTAGTTATTCCACATAAAGAATCGCTCACTGAAAATGATTGCTAATATATTCACTATAAGAACAATCTCCATTGCTGTTAGCAGAAATCGCTTCAGCTGAAGCGATCTTGTCTTCAAAATGATGTATCCAGACTGCGGCTGCCCTAACTACAAAGTCTGCTGCATACAAATACAGATGTTTCTTTAGTACGCTACTTGTATTACATTACTTCCTACGATATCAAACATTAGTGGAAAATCTAAAACACCACCTCCTAATAAACCATATAGAAAACCCATGCTTTACTATAGAGGCGGAAGGAGCAGTGGCTCTATCCGCTCGGGATGAAAATGGTGAGCCTACAAAAATCATGTCTGACTTGCTGACTGTGTGGTTTGTCCTATCGGGTATCGTAGTGGATTAGCACTGCGACTTGACGGACAGAATGACTGGTTGATCCTAGACGAGACGAACACATGCGCCGTAACGGAATAAAAATGCTCCTTGCTAAAAAATTTTGCTTTTCAACTTGTTGATCACACAAAATAATTGTTCTGTAGTTCTTAGCTCGCGGGCCCCGACGTCCAGCTGTAAGAATTATCAACTGAAAGTTAGAAGGATCACTGTTTATAGGGCCTCTGAATGTGTGTTTGGATTTCTAAGAGTTGGTTACGCTACGGTCGGCGGGACAACCAACGCATTTGTTGTACTAACTCTAGGAAATTAGGCACAGGCATTTGTGGTGAAAAACAATGTTCACTACCCACAGTATTTCTAAAATTTAACACAACTCAGTTTATTCAATTCACTATAACACTTATCGCAGGTTAGTAATTGTCTGTGATTGAATTAATGAATGTCTGAGCGAGGGCTTAAACGAAACCACAGACGTATCTCGTGCTATGTAGCACATGAACTTCTGGAAAAATCTTGGAAAATAAATCAAAGTTCATCCATCGCGAGTTTAAAGTCAAAGTTCCACAACTGAGAACTAATTAAATTCGGAGAGCAGATCACTCACAAAAATAGCCACGGTAAAGTTTTACAAGGAACCACTTGAGCGTGAGGTCGCAAGTTCAATCTTTAGTAAGGCTCATTTGGGAGTGTTGGTTAACAATTATGAAAGGAAAATACTAGCTGCTAAAGACTCGCCGGAGGTGCAGAGGTCAATCTTCTATGGGATGCACTTCACAAAATGGACATCGCCGACATTCAAGATATGTTCAAAACGAACCATTCACTTGCAGGATATCACAAAGGTTCACGCCATCAGGATCGGGGGTGATCTCCATAGAAGTTACAAACCGTGCAGGACATTCACCTACGTACGTACTTTTAAAGAATCCTCCAGGATCCCTTTCATATACATTTTCTCTTCAAATCTCGACTGTCGGAGTTAAAAACACCTTCCTTACTGAGCGATGGAATAAGTTTGTTTACATCATCTAGAAATTTTCCGCCCACATATTGGCGTAACGCCGTGATGAGAACTGATGGAATGTGATAACATTCAACAGAATGCGAAACGGTTGTCGTGGAGCTTATTGTGAAACTGGCTATCCTTTAAGGCATAGCTGCACACAGTGCAATAAAATGTTTTATAGGCACTGAAAAAACAAATATCCTGGAGCTGAATGTGTCCATTGGTTCCAGGCAATATGATTGGAATGCCATGTACTTTTCAGGAGGAGTAGTTTGCTCTAAAGGAGTGTGACTTTTATACGCAGACCACGAAACAAGCAAAAGTAAATTATTTTGACCAGCTATTGGCCAAAAGCAGTGCTCATACTATAGTTGTAGTTCTCTTACGCCTGTTTTGCCACTCTTGCTTGCTGTAACGTAACTATTCCCTACTGCCCCTGCAAGATCATACACGGGAGAAAGAATCGTAGGGGGCACATCACCTCCAACATCTCGCTGCACAAATAATAACCTTCCAGCTAATTCACCATCCAGATTAACAGTTGGAATCATTGCATATGAATCCGTTAAGGGGCTCCGGAATGGTTCAAAATCATGAAATGTTCAATTTTTACTTTTTTGCATTTTAAAAGTCTACAGACTTTCCCCTCTCAATTGATATATAATTTATTCAGTTCAGAAGACTATAACGATTTTTAAAATATTTGCGAAATATGTTCTGCATGGGCGTGACCCACTATGGCGGTGTTAAACTGCTGTCAAATGTTGTACTCATGAATCTACATACTCATCATGCACGTTTTAATGACGTGAGAGAAAATAAGTGCTACAAAATAAGTGTTGTGGCTAACCTGTAATACTTCGATATATATCGCTCGCTCGATTGTTGTGTGTTTCATGCTTATTTACTCTTTTGTAATCCTGAGAATATTCGTAGTGAATTCTGTTCGTTGAAGTCTCTGTTATATTGAAAGGTAATCGTGGGTAAAAGGACAGTGACTAGAAATCCTCTGAATGTTTTAAGAAAAGGAAAACAAAAGGTAGGTGTTATTACCGTAAAAAATAAAGACAATAACCAAGTGCGTGAACCTAACTTTGCTGCTACGCCTGCCCATTGCAACGAACGTGAGAAAGAAAGTACTTTGCAGAGGAAGCATTGCTCATTTAGTGAAAAGTATGAGTGTTTCATGGGCGAATCGGGTATGAATGAAATATCTGGTATGTCAGTTCTCGACGGAATTTTAGCAAACTGTTTAAGATGTATTCAGAGAAGTGAAGCCGATCTGGAACTCTCTATAAAAAATCATGTAGGACTTGCCAGTGAAATGGAACTGAATTGTGGTAAGTGTTCATGCATGACCACCTTTTGGAACAGTGTTGCAGTAACTCCAAATGAAGAAAATGGTAGTAAAATCTATAAACACAACATTGGATTTGTTTATGCCTTGCCTACAGTTGGTAAGGTTGCTATTGCAGGTGCAGTTTTCCGTAGCACAATGAATCTTCCAAATCCCCCAACCAAGTTTACGAACTAAAATAGATTTGTAGGATCTAAAGTAGAGGATGTCTGTATAGAATCTATGAAGAAAGCTGTGGAAGAGGCAGTAATAGAAAACAGTGGTAATAGAGACCTGACAGTATCTGGCATGAACGGGGACACACACCTCTTCATGGTGTACTATCTGCCACCGGTATGTATACAGGAAAAGTTTTAGATGTAACAGTAATATCTATATGTTGTAGGTGTCCACAAAAAATAAAGCTACACATGAAAATAATTGCACAGCTAACTGTAGTCGCAGTAGTGGAGGAATGTGTTGCTGGTGTTGCTAGCATATTTTAGCGTTTTGTTGCGTGTGATAAAGTGCGATATGTGAATTACCTTGGTGACAGTGATTCTAAAAGTTTCAAACATATTCAAGAAGTGAGGCCATGTGGTGATGGTGTTGTATTGCAGGAAGTTGAGTGTACTTGACACGTACAGAAAAGAATGGTTCAAATGGCTCTGAGCACCATGGGACTTAACTTCTGAGGTCATCAGTCCCCTAGAACTTAGAACTACATAAACCTAACTAACCTAAGGACATCACACACACCCACGCCCGAGGCAGGATTCGAACCTGCGACCGTAGCGGTCGCGCGGTTCCAGACTGTAGCGCCTACAACCGCTCGGCCACCCTGGCCGGCGAAAAGAATGGGACCAAGACTTTGGCGACTGAAAGCTTCTACAAAAAACAAAAACTCAGTAATGGCAAAGGATTGGATGGGAAGGGTAGGATAACTGACAGTGTAATTGACAAAATACAGAACTATTATGGAATGGTTATTAGGCAAAACACATACAGTGTCAATGAAATCAAGAATTCATACTTTATCAACCGATGAAAGTCCCCATCATTACTTGTGTCCCACAGGAGAAAACAGTTGGTGTAGTCTGCCTGATGAGGCAATAGAGGTGATAAAACCTATTTTTAGAGACTTAGAAGCAGCTGAACTGTTGAAAAAGTGTGTTCATGGAAAAACTCAAAACCCCAATGAAAATGTAGATAGTATTATACGGTCAAGAATCCGCAAGACTGAGTTTGTTGGAATAGAAACACTTCACTTTGGTGTGTGTGACACTGTTGCTACTTTCAATGATGGCAACGTTGTAAGGTGCAAAGTATTTATAAATATGGGAATGAAGATAGGTTTCAACATGGTATGAACGAGGCTTGCTTTAGACAAGGAACGTCTTTGGGCTGCTGACAGTGCCGTAAATAGCCTAGAAATACAAGCCAGAGTAAACAGGAGGAGGACAAATAAGAAGCTGGAGGAGGAGTTTGCAGAAGATGAAGATAATCCATCCTATGGACCTGGAATGCACTAAAAAGGTAATCCAAACTTTGTCGCTCGATTCCCAAATGTTTTATTTTTTCATACAAATTATATATTTTCTCAGGATCTGCCAAACCAGTTTCCTTCATATTTTCAGGAAATGTTAGACAGTCCCTTTAGCGTGACTTAACACAGCCATTTTCCAAAAACTATTGAATTTATAAACAAAAATTGGCACAAAAATAGCTAATTTTCATTACAATAAAAATTAATCTCTAACAACTGAATTCAAATTTTTAAAAATTCGTGTCTTAAGTTGTAGTCAATACTCCAATAAATAATCTGTGAACATTTCAACTACCTAGCTCAAATACATTCTGAGAAAACTTTTATAAGCTATATTTTAACATTGGAAAGCTGGGGCTTTCCGGAGCCCCTTAAGGCGCTGATGTTAGTTATCTTTATACAGTTCTGTTAATTTCCAGGGTTCCTTTCATATGCATTTCCTCTCCAAATCCCGATTGGTCGGAGTTGAAAACAAATTCCTTACTGAATGATGGGACAAGTTTGTTTACGTTGTTTGTGCACCGTTAAGTTGACACTTTGTTTGAAATTTCGTTATCTTACGTCTTCCAATTCTGTTGCGCTGTTTGAAATTATGCAACCCTCCACTTCTTCCCCCGAAATCACTGTAATTTATGGTGCGGGCAATTTCTACATCTACATCTATACTCCGAAAGCCACCTGACGGTGTGTGGCGGAGGGTACATTGAGTACCTCTATCGGTTCTCCCTTCTATTCCAGTCTCGTATTGTTCGTGCAAAGAAAGATTGTCCATATGTCTCTGTGTGACCTCTAATCTCTCTGATTTTATCCTCATGGTCTCTTCGCGAGATATACGTAGGACGGAGCAATATACTGCTTGACTCCTCGGTGAAGATATTTTCTCGAAATTTCAACAAAAGCCCGTACCGAGCTACTGGGCGTCTTCCACTGGAGTTTATCTATCATCTCCCTAACGCTTTCGCGATTACTAAATGATCCTGTAACGAAGCGCGCTGCTCTCCGTTGGATCGTCTCTATCTCTTCTATCAACCCTATCTGGTACGGATCCCACATCGGTGAGCAGTATTCTAGCAGTGGGCGAACAAGTGTACTGTAACCTACTTCCTTTGTTTTCGGACTGCACTTCCTTAGGATTCTTCCAATGAATCTCAGTCTGGCATCTGCTTTACCGACGATTAATTTTATATGGTCATTCCATTTTAAATCACTCCTAATGCCTACTCCCAGATAATTTATGGAATTAACTGCTTCCAGTTGCTGACCTGCTATATTGTAGCTAAATGATAAAGGATCTTTCCTTCTCTGTATTCGCAGCACATTACACTTGTCTACATTAAGATTCAATTGCCATTCCCTGCACCATTTGTCAATTCTTTGCAGATCCTCCTGTATTTCAGTACAATTTTCCATTGTTACAACCTCTCGATACACTACAGCATCGTCCACAAAAAGTCCCAGTGAACTTCTGATGTTATCCACAAGGTCATTTATATATATTGTGGATAGCAACGGTCCTACGACACTCCCTGCGGCACACCTGAAATCACCCTTACTTCGGAAGACTTCTCTCCATTGAGAATGACATGCTGCGTTCTGTTATCTAGGAACTCTTCAATCCAGTCACACAATTGGTCTGATAGTCCATATGCTCTTATTTTTTTCAGTAAACGACTGTGGGGAACTGTATCAAACGCCTTGCGGAAGTCAAGAAACACGGCATCTACCTGGGAACCCGTGTCTATGGCCCTCAGAGTCTCGTGGACGAATAGCGCAAACTGGGTCTCACACGATAATCTTTTTCGAAACCCATGCTGATTCCTACAGAGTAAATTTATACTTTCCAGAAAAGTAATTATACTCGAACATAATACGTGTTCCAAAATTCTACAACTGATCGACATTAGAGATTTAAGTCTATAGTTCTGCACATCTGTTCGACGTCACTTCTTGAAAACGGGGATGACCTGTGCCCTTTTCCAATCCTTTGGAACGCTACGCTCTTCTAGAGACCTACGGTACATCGCTGCAAGAAGGGGGGCAAGTTCCTTCGCGTACTCTGTGTAAAATCGAACTGGTATCTCATTAGGTCCTGCGGCCTTTCCTCTTTTGAGCTATTTTAATTGTTTTTCTATCCCTCTGTCATCTATTTCGATATCTACCATTTTGTCATCTGTGCGACAATCTAGAGGAGGAACTACAGTGCAGTCTTCCTCTGTGAAACAGCGTTGGAAAAAGACATTTAGTATTTCGACCTTTAGTCTGTCATCCTCTGTTTCTGTACCATTTTGGTCACAGAGTGTCTGGACATTTTGTTTTGATCCACCTACCGCTTTGACATAAGACCAAATTTTCTTAGGATTTTCCCCCAAATCAGTACATAGAACTTCATGCTGCGGATGATCTTCCAGGTACGTAATTATGTTTAGTACCCGCTCCTTGGACAACAATCGTCCTATATTCGTCTCACTGGAGACGGGATTTGTAGCTCCCTGTCCGGCAAGGGTGATGAGCTATATGGCTCGACACCTGTTTCAGTATCACTTCCAGTTGTTAAGCACGTATCTTCATCATTGCGCTCCTCCTGTATATCGTCCGCACAGTCGAGCGTATATGGCACCACACTTTCCACTGATTCTTCTTGCAGAAACGATAATATTTTCTTTCTCACTCTGCGAAATTCCTAGGGTTCCTTTCTGACTAAATTTCATCTTCGGAAACTGTTGTTGTAAATATAATCCAACGTTTTCTTCGTTTATCGTTGCCATTACCCTGCTGTGTATCAACGCCACTAGCACTGTAGCACCGCTGTGAGTTACTTGTCGCCTAAGCAGTTCAGCTACGCTCCGTAGCCTCGTGCTGTGTGCTCACCACTGGATACCTCTAGTCCTGCCCCCTGTTGCCATTAGCAGCCAACATTGTGGTTACATGGTAGACAATGTATGGGATGTCGGATGCCACAAACATCTTTGGCCTTTTGAGACCTCGCACCCAAGGGGTTGCTTGTTGGAATTCAGACTAGCTCGCAAAACGCGAAATATTCGAATCCACAAGTTGAAAGTATTTTAGAGTATTTACGAGGGACATATGCGAATATTGCAAGTCCACGACGGAACACACAGAACAATATCAAGACACTCGAGACGCGGACATACGAGGGTCGGTCAAAAAGTAATGCCTCCCATTTTTTTTCTACTTAAAGAAATTAAGTTAAGTGAAAAATTTGAATTTGGCGCCATTCCTCAAACCTTCTGCAATCCACTGCAGTAGTAACTTTCTGTGTCAACAGGTGGCAGCACAGCAGAAGTTTGTAAGATGGCCGACATCGATGTTCGTTTGAGACAGCGTTGTGTGATTGAATTCTTGAATGCAGAAGGTGAAACGCCCATACGCATTCATGAAAGACTGAAGAAGGTGTATGGTGTTGTGACAGTGGATGTCAGCACTGTTAGACGATGGGTTCGTCGTTGTAAGGAAGCTGAAGGGCAAACACCGTTGACTGACGAAAAGCGGAGCGGCAGGCCGGTGAGTGCAGTGACTCCACACAACATTCAGCAAGTTGATGACATCATTCGTGGTGACCGTCGGGTGACTGCAGATGAAGTGTGTCGCATTATTTCTCTTAGTAAAGGCAGTGTGATCACGATTATTAAACAATTGGGGTACTCAAAAGTTTGTGCACGGTGGGTTCCAAGAATGTTAACCGATCAGAATAAAGAGGCAAGGAAAACAATAGCCTCCCAACACTTGCAGCGCTTCCGTTTGGAGGGAGATGAGTTTCTGAAAAAAATTGTGACCGGGGACGAAACATGGGTGCATTTTTTTGAACCCGAATCAAAGAGGCAGTCAATGGAGTGGCGTCACACAAGCTCGCCGAGGAAGAAAAAATTCAAAACTGTGCGATCGGCAGGGAAAGTTATGGCAACAGTTTTCTGGGATACAGAGGGTGTGATTCTGGTTGATTTTTTGGAGCAGGGATGCACAATAAATTCTGTTCAATACGTCACAACCCTCAACAAACTTAAAGCACGTCTTCACCGAGTTCGCCCAACAAAATCAATGGCAGATGTTCTTCTTTTGCATGACAATGCAAGACCACACACCAGTCGTCACACCTCTGACGAGATTGTCAAAATTGGATGGGAAGTTTTGCCTCATCCCCCATACAGCCCTGACCTGGCACCATCAGACTTCCATCTGTTCAGGCCACTAAAAGAAGCTCATCGTGGGATTCATTTTGAAGATGAGGAGGCCGTCAAAACATCCGTGCGTCAATGGCTTAGGAAGCAGAGCTGTGATTTTTACCGTGCTGGGATACATGCCCTTGTTCAAAGATGGACCAAAACTGTAGAGATGGGCGGAGATTACATTGAAAAATGACAAAATGATCCTCAATGTTGTGGTTTTCAACCTATGTAATTGCATTTAAATTTCCTGACAATTAAACGTAGAAAAAAAAAAAGGAGGCATTACTTTTTGACTGACCCTCGTACGTACATACTCTTGCAGATTTAATTCGCGACGGCCGCGAATCCCAACCAAAAATTATAAAAATGGCTCTGAGCACTATGGGACTTAACATCTGTGGCCATCAGTCCCCTAGAACTTAGAACTACTTAAACCTAACTAACCTAAGGACATCACACACATCCATGCCCGAGACAGGATTCGAACCTGTGACCGTAGCGGTCACGCGGTTCCAAACTGAAGCGCCTAGAACCGCACGGCCACACCGGCCGGCAACCAAAAAGTACCCATGACAGATGGCTACCCCCTAATTCAGCCCTTGCTTTGATGTGTGTTAAGCACACACAATTTAGACTTCCGCAACATAGTTAAAAACTGTAAATTTAATGTTATATACGTATCAGACATCAGTTTGTACATTTATTTCAAATGGTTCATTTGGCTCTAAGCACTATGGGAATTAACATCTGAGGTCATCAGTGCCCTAGACTTAGAACTACTTTAACCTAACTAACCTAAAGACACCACACACATCCATGCCCGAGGCAGGATTCGAACCTGCTACTGTAGCAGCAGCGCGGTTCCGGACTGAAGCGCATAAGACTGCTCGGCCACAGCGGCCGGCCGTACATATATTTCCTCAGTTTTCTATTAGTTCATTCATAAATAATGACTTTGTTAAGGTAAACACTACTTTCCGCTGTTTTGTTGCTAATAAATATAAACAATTAAAACTAAGTAATTCATGTACCACTATTTGCATATACTTAGTAATGCTGTCGCTACTTTAGATGCTTTATGTACTATTTATGTGAAAATTCAGGTATTTAGGGGCAGGATGCACATTCAGACCTATAACTTAAAACAGGTAAATTCTAATTTTAAAAAATCTACTACGGTAGTCTGATAGTGCTCAATGAGGCCTACCCATAGACACTTCGTTTGTGAAAATCGCTTAATGCATTGCTGAGATATTAATTTTCAAAGTTCTTTACATGCAGGGCGTCCAAAGTTAAAGTTCCAGTTTCGAAACGCTTTAGAAATAAAACCACTGCTCAGAATGTAATCAAATTTGAGCAGTGTATTATGTAAGAGGAAACGTCTTGGAACAAAAAAAAAAAAAAAGAAACTAACGAAAATTTGACCAATAGATGGCACTGTAAGTATCAGAATATGTGCAACAGACACTCAGCACATGGCTCTTCCTGAGTTTGCGTTCGAGACGCCCAGCATGACTGTCTACATGAAAGATCGCACGCTGCTAGTAAAGCTCTTTCACAAAAATGGTGACTAGCCTCGCAGAAGTTCAGACACTCAGGGATGTGAAAAAAGCCATTGGTCCGAAGTCTGCTAAGCCTCTGGAAAAAATGATCACAAAGCTCGAAAAGACGGGTTCTTCTGAAACACAATGTGGCTGATGGAGGAAAGCAGTCGATCCGACGTCTATCGATGTTGTGGCAGGAGGGGCCGAGCGGTGGTGTGCAGACACACAGTGCACGGGGAATTCCCCGAACGTTGGACAGACCTGTGAGCACGGTGCATAAAACACTACTAAACATCTTGCATTGCTATCCATTCAAAATCGCCCGTGTTCATGAGTTGCTTCCTGCTGACCTGCCAGCAAGACAAACGTTCGCTCTGGAATTTCTTGCTCGAATGGAAGGGGACAATCAATGGCCATGGAACATTCCGTGAGCAGACGAAGCCCATTTCCATCTCCATCTCACATTTGCAGAAAGTGGGCAACGGAAAATCTGCACGTACATCTACCTGTACCACATCATTTTGCAAAGACGACTGTGTGGTCCAGATTGACGGTATGATTTATCGTAGGGCCGCATTTTTTCGAGAAAATGAGCTCTGTGGGTCCTGTTACCTGAACCATTACTGGCAGACAGTAGGAGAGTCTTTTACGCACCAGCGTCATTGCAACCCTTCAACGGCGTGGGTTTGTGGATAGGATAGTTTTCATACAAGATAGCGCTTCTCCGCGTATTGCACAGCCAGTGAAGCGACTGCTACAGAGGCATTTCGGAAATGCTACTGTGCCAGCCGTCATTTCCCTACAGCCTGATTTAACCCATATGACTCTTGGCTGTGGGGTTATCTGAAAGATGTGTTCAGTGCTCTAATTACAAATGTAGCTGAATTGAAGGCAGACATTCTGCAACGCATTCTGAATGTGACCCCTGAGACACTCCAATCTCTTCCGGAAAGCGCTGTTTCTCGGTTTCAACTTGGGACAGGAAACCGTGAGCAGCATATGGAACATGTCTTGCGCTAATCTCACGAAAATCAGAAACCGATGTCATTTTCATTTTATGCGATTTTCGGATTCAGGATAATTAAAAACAGATTTTCCCCGCCACTGTGGTACAGCCTTGTCGTGGCAGATGGGCTTGCCAATGTAAAAGTGCCACAACTGTTCGCAGCTAAACTTGTGGAGTCATGCAGATTGAAAAATACAGATGGCGTAATGTGCAACTCAAACCACAGCCGTCGTATTGCAATTCATATGTCATTTGTAGCCGACCCCATTTACGTTAAGTGCCATCTAATGGCCAAATTTTCTTTAATTTCTCTTTGTTCCATGATGTTTCCTTCTGTGTCAAAAATATGCTGTTCATATTCTGAGAAGCGGTTCTCTCTCTACAGAGTTTTGACACTGGAACTTTAATTACGGACACTCTACACAGAAAACATGTAACTTGAAATAACTTCAAAACTACCCTTCGGATCGAGGGCTTGTTTTCACCAGCTCACGCACTCGTCTTATTTGAGTCTTTGTAACCATGTAAATGGCTTCCCTGTAATTAACTGGGCTCTGTTTTATTGGATTTAGCCTTATTTGATATCTGTGCTCCCATCTATTGATGGCACTGCGAGGCTCGTGCACCTCCACTGAGCTCTGTCGACTCGTTCTGCTGGCTGACAAAACAGGCGCCAGATCAACAGTACCTCAACACCTGGTCCTAGCGTTACAGTAGGACTTGGCATCTGTTTTTAAGGTCGCTACTCACAATTCTGAAGGTGGCAGGGGTAAAATACAGGGAGCGAAAGGCTATTTACAGTTTGTACAGAAACCAGATGGCAGTTATAAGAGTCAAGGGGCATGAAAGGGAAGCAGTGGTTGGGAAGGAGTGAGACAGGGTTGTAGCCTATCCCCGATGTTATTCAATCCGTATATTGAGAAAGCAGTAAAGGAAACAAAAGAAAAATTCGGAGTAGGAATTAAAATCCATGAAGAAGAATTAAAAGCCTTGAGGTTCGCCGATGATATTGTAATTCTGTCAGAGACAGCAAAGCACCTGGAAGAGCAGCTGAACGGAATGGACAGTGTCTTGAAAGAAGGATATAAGATGAACATCAACAAAAGCAAAACGAGGATAATGGAATGTAGTCGAATTAAATCGGGTGATGTTGAGGGAATTAGATTAGGAAATGAGACACTTAAAGTAGTAAATGAATTTTGCTATTTGCGGAGCAAAGTAACTGATTATGGTCGAAGTAGAGAGGATATAAAATGTAGACTGGCAATGGCAAGGAAAGCGTTTCTGAAGAATTTGTTAACATCGAGTATAGATTTAAGTGTGAGGAAGTCGTTTCTGAAAGTATTTGTATGGAGTGTAGCGATGTATGGAAGTGAAACGTGGACGATAAATAGTTTGGACAGAAAGAGAATAGAAGCTTTCGAAATGTGTTGCTACAGAAGGATGCTGAAAATTAGATGAGTAGATCACATAACTAATGAGGAGGTATTGCAAGGAATTGGGGAGAAAAAAAATTGGTGGCACAACTTTACTAGAAGAAGGAATATTCTGAGGCATAAAGGGATCACCAATTTAGTATTGGAGGGCAGCACAGAGGGTAAAAATCGTAGAGGGAGACCAAGAGATGAATGCAGTAAACAGATTCAGAAAGATGTAGGTTGCAGTAGGTACCGGGAGATGAAGAAACTTGCACAGGATAGAGTAGCATGGAGAGCTGCATCAAACCAGTTTCTGTACTGAAGACCGCAACAACAACTCACAATTACCCTCTCAGTGTACATCGTTTATATGCCATAGAGGGGGCCAGGAGCACAGTTCGTGCAGCTGACTGAATTTCACCATGTAAAACTACCCTTTGCTCCACCTAGGAGATGCCATGGCGTAGGGTCAGTGATCAGGCGCGCCCTCTGGTGAAGTGTGCAGATTGTCGACCCTAAGCGTGTATGGTATGCAACAAAAACCTCGTGACGCATTGCACGATTTATGAACAAGAACAGTTTATAGGCGGAACCATATCATTTCCTCAACTACTACAATTTTTAAATTTGTTCAAAATGGTTCAAATGGCTCTGAGCACTATGGGACTTAACTTCTGTGGTCATCAGTCCCCTAGAACTTAGAACTACTTAAACCTAACTAACCTAAGGACATCACACTCATCCATGCCCGAGGCAGGATTCGAACCTGCGACCGTAGCAGTCGCGCGGTTCCGGACTGAGCGCCTTAACCGCGAGACCACCGCGGCCGGCTTTAAATTTGTTCTCTCTCGTCAAGTGGTGAAGCAGGCTGTTTGAGGTCCGGCCCACTTTAGAGTGTGTAAATTGAAGGGGATCACTGCTGTTAGCTGCAGAGGGACATTAAGCGGAATCACCGGCAACAAGCGAAAACGTGTACCAGAACGGGATTCGAAACCGGGATCTCCTGGTTACTAGCCCGTGCGGTAACTACTGTCCCATTTGGGACACAGCGTTATCGCAGCTGGACAGACTATCTCGGCTCGCCACTCTCCCACCGAGGGCCATCTATCCGCAGCCCCTTATACTCCACAAATCAGACTCCCACAGGAGGTCGGACACGTTTGTGCACTGGAGAAGGTGGATCCATTGCCCAGCTAGGCTTCTCAGTGGTATGATTGCATGGTGTCTGTTTTTTCGGACACGTCCTAAAGAACACACAACACACATAGCTACTCCATTTTAGAGTCCCGGTTATTTTCAGCCAATCAAGTAGAGCTGGGGAGTTCCCAATGGATGTGAAGGGGTTACCAGTTCCCGAATTTTCCTTAAAACCAAGGGAAATCCCCGGGAAACCTAGGCTCGCGACTGTAATTTACTAGGGAAAATGTTCTCCGTTATCCTACACAAAAATTAAAATTTACAATATGCATATGCATTTATATACCGGTTGAGCAAAAAGTCAGTATAAATTTGAAAACTGAATAAATCACAGAATAATGTAGATAGAGAGGTACAAATTGACACACATGCTTGGAATGACATGGGGTTTTATTAGAACCAAAAAAATACAAAAGTCCAAAAAATGTCCGACAGATGGCGCTTCATCTGATCAGAATAGCAATAATTAGCATAACAAAGTAAGACAAAGCAAAGATGATGTTCTTTACAGGAAATGCTCAATATGTCCACCATCATTCCTCAACAATAGCTGTAGTCGAGGAATAATGTTCTGAACAGCACTATAAAGCGTGTCCGGAGTTCTGGTGAGGCATTGGCGTCGGATGTTGTCTTTCACATCCCTAGAGATGTCGGTCGATCACGATACACTTGCGACTTCAGGTAACCCCAAAGCCAATAATCACACGGACTGAGGTCTGGGGACCTGGGAGGCCAGGCATGACGAAAGTGGCGGCTGAGCACACGATCATCACCAAACGAAGCGCGCAAGAGATCTTTCACGCGTCTAGCAATATGGGGTGGAGCGCCATCCAGCATAAACATCGTACGTTCCAGCAGGTGTTTATCAGCCAGGCTGGGGATGATGCGATTCTGTAACATATCGGCTTGCCTCTCACCCGTCACTGTAGCAGTTACAAAACCAGAATCACGCATTTCCTCGAAGAAAAAAGGCCCGATAACGGTAGATGTGGTAAATCCATACCATACCGCGACTTTCTCGTCGTGCAATGGAGTTTCCACGACACTTCTAGGATTTTCGGTAGCCCAAATTCTGCAGTTGTGGGCGTTGACAGACCCTCGGAGCGTGAAATGAGCCTCACCGGTCCACAACACGTCACTCAACCAATCGTCATCTTCCGCCATCTTTTGAAACGCCCACACCGCAAATGCCCTCCGTTTCACTAAATCGCCAAGTAACAGTTCATGATGCCGATGGATTATGTACGGACAGCATCGGAGGGTACGCCTAAGTGCCAACCAAACAGTAGTGTATGGAATGCCGGTGCGACGTGCGACTGCACGAGCGCTGACTTCCCCGTGCATAGACGAACCCGCTACAGTCTCCATTTCTTCCTGAACTGTCTCAGCAGCATTACGCCTTGTGCTCGGTCGGCCACTACGGGGTCTGTCGTCTAAACAATCCGTGGCTTCAAACTTCGAAATCATTCTCGCCACAGCTGCATTTGTCAACGGACTTTGACCCGTTCGAATCCCCTTCCTATGGCGATAGGATCCTAACGCTGAACTAGCACATTCCCCATTCTGATAATACAGCTTCACTAAAAGCGCCTTCTCAGGTAACGTCAACATTTTGCGACCCTGGCGCATCTGATTCTCTCTCTCACTACAGCTCTTTTTATACACGATTGTCATGCATAGTCACTGACGTTTTGCTGTCCAGCGCCATCGGACATATTGTGAACTTTTTTTTTTTTTCCTAATGAAACCCCATGTCATTCCAAGCATGTGTGTCAATGTTTACCTCTCTATCTACATTATTCCGTGGTTTATTACGTTTTCAAATTTATACTGATCCTTTACTCTTTGATCATCCGGTATTTGCATCGTGTGTGCCCATAATACACGTTGGAGCCAGGTGCTCAGCAACATGGATCAAATACAGCAGGAAGTCGCATATAAACAACAGCAGTCTCAATATTAAAAAGTAGAAAGAAAACTTCTAGAAGAGTTAGTGCTAACTGTGGAAAGAGCTTACTGTACAAGAAGTAAGTGTGTCTCAGTCCCTATCACTGATGACCCGAAACAAGTAAACTACACTCTACACAATTTTCCAAGGAAAGAAAACAATAGCGTCAAATTTTATACAGAATAGCCGTACCTGCTCACACTATGCTGTGGCTGAGTCTGCCTAAATCGAAAAGAAAGGAAATGGAGAGCACACGTTTCTAACGAGTATAGGAACTGCATAGACGCCATAATCTCTTTCTCTCCCCTGTCTCCATCTATCTACCCCTCCCCCTCTCTTTGTTCACCTCCTCCTCCTTCCCCCTTTATCTGTCCATCTTCTCCACCCTCTCCAACTCTCTCTCCATCTCCTCCCACCCCCTCTCTCTCAGTCCATCACCTTCACCCACCTTTCTCTGTCCATCTTCTCCTCTTCCCTCCATCTCCCCTTTTCCATTTTCTATGTACATTTATCACTCTGTCCGTCTCCCCTTTCTCCCTCTCTCTGACCGTGAGCCTTGTTTATTGCCATTACAAAGTCAGACTCTGTAGTAGCATACTAATCAGAAACCAATAAGCCATAAATACAACTTTCCTGTTTGCTAACAATGTATGAAGCGTCAAAGAATCTGGTATAGGCATGCCAATTCAAATACAGAGACACGTAAACAGGCAGAATACGGCGCTGAGGTCGGCTACACATATGTCAGACAACAAGTGTCTGGCCCAGTTGTTAAATCGGTTACTGTTGCTACGATGCCAGGTTTTCAAGATTTAAGTGAGTCTGAATGTGGTGTTATAGTCGGCGCACGAACGATGGGACACAGCACCTCCGAGGTAGCGGTGAAGTGGGGATTTTACCGTACCGTGAACATCAGGAATCCAGTAAAACATCAAATCTCCGACATCACTGCGGCAGGAAAAAAAATCCTGCAAAAGATCAACGACGACTGAAGAGAATCGTTGAATCTGACAAGAGTGCAACCCTTCCGCAAATTGCTGCAAATTTCAATGGTGGACCATCAACAAGTGTCAGCGTGCGAACCAATCAACTAAACATAATCGATATGAGCTTTCGGAACCCTTGATGACTGCGCGACACGAAGCTTTACGCCTCACCTGGACCCGTCAGCTGTTGTTGACTGGAAATATGTTGCCTGGTCGGACAAGTCTCATTTCAAATTGTATCGAACGGATAGACGTGTACGGGTATGGAGACAACCTCATGAATACATGGACCCTGCATGTAAGAAGGGGACTGTTCAAGCTGGTGGAGGCTCTGTAATGGTGGGGGCGTGTGCAGTTGGAGTGATGTGGGACGCCTGATACTTCTAGATATGACTCTGACAGGTGACACGTACATAAGCGTCCTGTCTGATTACCTGCATCCCTGCTGTGGCCAAGCGGTTCTAGGCGCTTCAGTCCGGAACCACTTGGCTGCTACTGTCGCAGGTTCGAATCCGGCCTAGGGCATGGATGTGTGTGATGTCCTTAGGTTAGTTCGGTTTACGTAGTTCTAGGTCTAGGGGACTGATGACCTCAGATGTTAAGTCCCATAGTGCTTAGGGCCATTCACCTGCATCCATCATGCCATTTGCGCATTCCGACGGACTTGGGCAATTTCAGCTGGACAATGCGACACTCCACACGTCCAGAATTGTTACAGAGTGGCTCCAGGAACACTCTTCTGAGTTTAATTGTCCTACCAACCGGTCCCTTCTTCTCGTCAAGTTGTGCCACAAACTCCTCTTCTCCCCAATTCTCCCCAGACATGTGCGTTATTGAGCATATCTGGGATGCCTTGTTGTTGTGGTCTTCAGTCCTGAGACTGGTTTGATGCAGCTCTCCATGCTACCCTATCCTGTGCAAGTTTCTTCATCTCCCAGTATCTACTGCAACCTACATCCTTCTGAATCTGCTTAGAGTATTCATCTCTTGGTCTCCCCAAACTCCCCAGACATGTGCATTATTGAGCATATCTGGGATGCCTTGTTGTTGTGGTCTTCAGTCCTGAGACAGGTTTGATGCAGCTCTCCATGCTACCCTATCCTGTGCAAGTTTCTTCATCTCCCAGTATCTACTGCAACCTACATCCTTCTGAATCTGCTTAGAGTATTCATCTTTTGGTCTCCCTCTACGATTTTTACCCTCCACGCTGCCCTCCAATGCTAAATTTGTGATCCCTTGGTGCCCCAGAACATGTCCTACCAACCGGTCCCTTCTTCTCGTCAAGTTGTGCCACAAACTCCTCTTCTCCCCAATTCTATTCAATACCTATGTGATCTACCCATCTAATCTTCAGCATCCTTCTGTAGCACCACATTTCGAAAGCTTCTATTCTCTTCTTGTCCAAACTATTTATCGTCCATGTTTCACTTCCATACATGGCTACACTCCATACGAATACTTCCAGAAACGACTTTCTGACACTTAAATCTATACTCGATGTTAACAAATTTCTCTTCTTCAGAAACGCTTTCCTTGCCATTGCCATTCTACATTTTATATCTTCTCTACTTCGACCATCATCAGTTATTTTGCTCCCCAAATAGCAAAACTCCTTTACTACTTTAAGTGTCCCATTTCCTAATCTAATTCCCTCAGCATCACCCGACTTAATTCGACTACATTCCACTATCCTCGTTTTGCTTTTGTTGATATTCATCTTATATCCTTCTTTCAAGACATTGTCCCTTGCGTTCAACTGCTCTTCCAAGTCCTTTGCTGTCTCTGACAGAATTACAATTTCATCGGCGAACCTCAAAGTTTTTATTTCTTCTCCATGGATTTTAATACCTACTCCGAATTTTTCTTTTGTTTCCTTTATTGCTTGCTCAATATACAGATTGAATAACATCGGGGAGAGGCTACAACCCTGTCTCACTCCCTTCCCAACCACTGCTGCCCTTTCATGCCCCTCGACTCTTATAACCGCCATCTGGTTTCTGTACAAATTGTAAATAGCCTTTCGCTCCCTGTATTTTACCCCTGCCACCTTTAGAATTTGAAAGAGAGTATTCCATGATTTGTAATATGTAATATTGATATGTAATACATGATTTGTATCATATTTTCAAAAACGTTAGACGCCTTTCTCTCAAGAACAGGTCAGTTACTACGAACTGGCGCACATAAATACGCGATCAAGAATCTGAAGTAACAAAATAAAACCCAAAGAATAACATAAGAATCATTATAAAAAAAGGTAACTTGTTTGGTATTCCCCACAACACTTTACGACCACAACTACTCACCTAAGTGCACTCGTTGTCCTGCCGAAGCCAACCGTTGGTCTAAATTTTGGCCATTAGTGAGTTAAAGCATACTCGTACGCCGCAAGGCAGCCGGTTTGAGTGTGGTGACATCGCAGATGGGCCATCCAACGACACACCGGTCTGCAGTATATTTCCACGCCGTTGGCAGTGCTTCTCTGGTTTGCAGCACATCTGTGAGAAACTACCTAGCCTTCTCTTGATGTCTCGGCTGTATTTAAATGTGATACTGCAGCGTACGCAATTCAAGTTTACCATTTTCTCGAGATATGTGCCCCGTCTAACAAATTTTTGTCATTTAAAATACTTTCCCTTAAAGGCCGTAAACTTTAGTTTCAGTTTTTGAAATTTCACAGCTGGATCTCGTAGATACACTACTGGCCACTAAAATTGCTACCCCATCAAGATGACATGCTAAAGACGCGAAATTTAACCGACAGGAAGAAGATTTTGTGATATGCAAGCGATTAGCTTTTCAGAGCATTCACACAAGGTTGGCGCCGGTGGCGACACCTACAACGTGCTGACATGAGGAAAGTTTCGAACCGATTTCTCATACACGCCGGTCGGGGTGGCCGAGCGGTTCTAGGCGCTACAGTCTGGAACCGCGCGACCGCTACGGTCGCAGGTCCGAATCCTGCCTCGGGCATGGATGTGTGTGGTGTCCTTAGGTTAGTTAGGTTTAAGTAGTTATAAGTTCTAGGAGACTGATGACCAGAGAATTTAAGTCCCATTGTGCTCAGAGCCATTTGAACCATTTTTTTCTCATACACAAACGACAGTTGACTGGCGTTGCCTAGTGGAACGTTGTTGTGATGCCTCGTGTAAGGAGGGGAAATGCGTACCATCACGTTTCCGACTTTGA